>NW_028301563.1:8912500-8947500 GCF_042242905.1 Orbicella faveolata | reverse complement strand
TTTGGGAATGCGACCGCTGATTTCGTGAGGTGGATACCAGCAAATAGGACAACTAGCAGCAAAACAGAGGTAATGCTTCACAAATTCTATCCAGCCTCGTCAGGGGACAACTTCATTCTTAAATACCATCATACCTTGGAGACGTTTCCTGAGTCCTGGGTCATGCCACCTGCGAGGATCAATTTCCGCGGAGTCAATGTCGCAATTCCCAACTCCCCGGAACGTTTATTGTCTTTTAGATACCCTTACACTTACGGACTGTTCGGGTTTCAATTTCCATACAAATGGAAGTGCTGGGTGCCCTGTCTTTTAAGAGCAAGCAATGGATGCTAAAATTATACGTAGCGAAAAGTTAAGATGCTAGTACTAGTATCGTGTGGTGCTATTGATTATATTGGTTAAGTGTATTAAATGAGTGGATGAATCCCTAATGTGTGACCATTCAAGTGTAGGCTATTGAGCAGTACTTTCATGTGGTACTGTTTATTATGCTGCACAAAGTGGTTCTAACTTTTAAGTCTTTGGAAGAAACCCTAGTGTGTTACCATTCAAATGAAAGTTATTGAGCAGTAATTTCATGTGGTACTGTTTATTATGCTGTACAAGGTGGTTCTAACTTTTAAGTCTGTGGATGAAACCCTAGTGCGTTACCATTCAAATGAGACCGACTGAGTAGTACTTTCATGTGGTACTGTTTATTATGCTGCACAAAGTGGTTACAACTTTTAAGTCTTTGGATGAAACCCTAGTGTGTTACTGGCATTCAATTGAAAGCTATTGAGCAGTACTTTCATGTGGTACGGTTTATTATGCTATACAAGGTGGTTCTAATTTTTAAGTCTGTGGATGAAACCCTAGTGCGTTACCATTCAAATGAGACCGACTGAGTAGTACTTTCATGTGGTACTGTTTATTATGCTGCACAAAAGTGGTTACAACTTTCAAGTCTTTGGATGAAACCCTAGTGTGTTACTGGCATTCAATTGAAAGCTATTGAGCAGTACTTTCATGTGGTACGGTTTATTATGCTATACAAGGTGGTTCTAATTTTTAAGTCTGTGGATGAAACCCTAGTGCGTTACCATTCAAATGAGACCGACTGAGTAGTACTTCCATGTTGCACTGTTTATTGTGCTATATAAGGTGGTTTCTACTTTTAAGAGTGGCTGACTGTTAGGGTCGAGAAACGCCGGTCAACGACCCATTTGGCAAATCGCTCATATTTTGCCCAAAGATACCCTTAGGTGACCTAATTCTAAAAATCATATTTAAAGGTTCCAGCGAATTTTTATTTTTTAGAAATTCGCGAAAATTTGAAAGCGCGGTCAAAGTGCGGTTTTTCGTGTAATAAAATGACCGAAATAAGGTGCGAGGACGAAGCGCTGCTAAAGCCTTAAAATAACTTCAATTGACTTCAAACTTCACACAAATATGGAACAACCACTCTAATTTATTCCTCGTTTTAAAACTAATCTCAGAGATGTTGATATAGGGGTTTTCCGAATCATTTTAAAAACACCTATGAAGCGTGTGAAAAATAACGGCAAAATATAGGTCATGTTTAACAGCATCAAAAGGCATCTGGTACCTCACTTTCCAATTATTTTACTTTACAGCCTTAAAATATCATTATTAAACATATACCATGCCAAGTTTCATGCTCGAACTCGCAGTATATCCCTTTGAGAAAAACGAAAATCTATGTCAATGTGTTGGGCGCAAATAACACAATAATTACACACGAACAAGAGACAAATCAATTTCAATGGCGAAAGTAAAAGGCTGTCATTAATTAAAATCCCGTCAATTCACTGCTATCAGTAGAAACATAATGTCCACTACATAAAAACTGTTTTTGAGACGTTTTCGGAACATTGCGCGTTAACTTTGTTTAATTTCCTGTCCGCCGTCATGTCTAGTTTGTCATAGCGTGTATTTCGGCCTTACCGTAAACAACACTGTGAATGGTTGTCATAACAAACGCAAGAGATTTCCTGGAACCTTGATGTTTTCGATTCAGCAAAACGCTTTAAGTTCGTTAAGACACAATAATGGGTCGACTTGGAATGCTGTTTAGCATTAAGGACGTTAAAAGACTGCAAATTAATCGACTTGAAATATCTTGGAAGCAATCAAAATCGCGCCTTTATTCTAACTTGGCAAACAGCCGATCTCCGTTCAAGTTCATGAAGTCGAGAGGTTAATCCGGCAATGTATTACCGGTACAACAACAAAATCAAACCGAGGTCATCAAAAGTGTAAGTTTAAAAGTGTAGTGGCAAGTTCCAAATAAATTTCGCCTATATAAATTGGAAACAAGAAAAGAAAGGGTCTGACCCGAAACAAATAAACAAAATATTACTACGACTAATTTAATCCGAAAATGTTACAGAAAACATACCTAAAAGCCGTCGATTCCCCTCAATAGCTGGTTTTTACATGACGTCACTAAAACTCGAACTAAAAAACTATTGATCTTCCTGAGATTTTACTTAAACGATGTATAAGAGCAGCTGAAAACTAATTTTCATACAAATTTTCGCTCCGAATGGGTTTTTGGTTTTGTGATACACTACGCTTGAATTTCTAAGCTTTTGCGTGACGCGGCATTTACGTGACGGTCTAGAGAGCTGATTTTTTCAGGCTTCTTCTTTCCAATTGCTTAAATTGGAAAATTTACTGCGATGATTATTCTTCACTTTCGGACTGCAGATTGTCCCTACGCTTTACCCTGATAGGCCTCTATGTTACTCTAATGAACTGATGCTGTTATAATGATACTATTTAGCTTTATGAACATGCTAATGTTTAAAGGTTTCTTTTGCCATTTAGTCAGACATCGCTCTTTCTTTATTTCTGCTGGAAACACCGTTCTCTGAAGGAGACTTCAGGTCATTTTCTAAAACGTACGAACACTGCGACCTTAACATCAGTGCCATTGTCAACGGATATGACCGGGGAAGCGTCTGCTGATGTTTCCATGGGTAGTAACCATGCACGGTAGGGTTGTATTAATGTCTTCAAGGCGGCTGCATTCGTGTCTTTCATATGCTGTCTACTTTAGAGAGGCACTTTTCTCTGGAGAAATGTACTCAGTCCGTGGAGAGACATTCCCTTATCAACTTAGCCAAAATGTGCTACAAACCCTGCTTGGAGCAAGCGTTGGCGCTTAACTCAAAGCCACAATAGGTCACCAAGAAGCCCTTGTTGCTTTAAAAGAGGATTGCGCTTTCAGGGCAGTCAGCGACCAGCAGCAATCGTATCTTATAGCAAAATTCCGCATTGGCCTAAAGAACCTGAAACTGCCTATGTAACGGTGCGGTTGCGAAGACTTGGGACTAGATATACCTCTCCCACTCGTGCGCGGAAAAGCTCCATACTCGGCGCTTCTAACAACTGCACTTGCCGGAAGTATTCTTAGGAACTGTCGGTGTTTGGCTTCTTCGATATTTAGCAAGCATCTCTTGCGGGGGGGAGGGGGGGAGAGGATCGTTAAAATTTTTGTAGAGAGGGAGAGGGAGTAGAGGAGGAAGACCCTTTAGAGGAAAATCTAACGGCCGAATCGTCTCAACCTCGTTCCCAGGGTCTCTCATCTTACCGCCCCCTGGAGCTTTATCAACTCAAAAACAGATGATCTAATGTACTTTGTTTCCGACACTGCGCGCAGACGCAGCGCAACAGTGCCTTAACAAACTGATCACTCTAGAACATCTGAACATAGATCTTGCGAACAGCTTACTTTCCTTAAAATAGTTTTTCACAAAGAACTACTTATTTATGATTCTTTTATACTGCAAAAGAAACCCTTGACCACTAGCATGTTCATAAAGCTAAATAGTATCATTATAACATCATCAGTTCATTAGAGTAACGGAGGCCTATCAGGGTAGAGCGTAAGGACAATCTGCAGTCCTTCCACCAGTGGTTCACTATCACTCTTCTGTTAAGCTTTGGGAGTTGGCTGACTTGACTCGTGGCTCCCGGCCATACCCATCTAGTAGTATGTCACCCCAGTTTGTGTCGAAAGAAAACCTGAGATTTTATCAAATACGAGTAGCACTACAACCAGACCGATTGCGTGTTGGACAACGCTCAATTACAATGTGCAACAGGTTTTTCCGGTTTAAACGTTTTCCCACCTGTCTACGGTCAATGCAATATGCGCGCCAACAGGTAATTGACTCAGCGGAGCTAAACTCAAAATTATTTAGCTTAGTGATCCTTGTGATACTTCGAGAATCATCTGGTGTTTCAGTGTTGGCGTTAAGAGTTGGAGACCACTTAATCTTCCACGGCATACAGATATGCGAAATTTCCAGAAGTACCCCCTTCCCCCCTCCCCGCCGGGCTGTAGCTACAGCTAAGTGCCATTCAAGAACAAGAAATAATTGCTCCTGGATAGGACAGCTTAAAAAAGCGCATTTCAATCTACTGTCACTACTTTAAACCTGTAGTCGGTTTGTGTAAATAGCGAAATGTTGAACATTTGCGCAAGAGCAGTAAAAGCGTGACTGAGCTGCTCGTACCGTTGTGTGACAACTTTTACTGACAGAATCTCGAATATCAGCCACGCAGTATGGTTGCCGATATGATAAAAAACAGATTCATGAGGCCCCTGAATCTTACAGCAGAAAACTTGGGCTCTTTAAGGCAATGTGGAGTGGTATTGAGGGGAATCGACGGCTTTTAGGTATGTTTTCTGTAACATTTTCGGATTAAATTAGTCGTAGTAATATTTTGTTTATTTGTTTCGGGTCAGACCCTTTCTTTTCTTGTTTCCAATTTATATAGGCGAAATTTATTTGGAACTTGCCACTACACTTTTAAACTTACACTTTTGATGACCTCGGTTTGATTTTGTTGTTGTACCGGTAATACATTGCCGGATTAACCTCTCGACTTCATGAACTTGAACGGAGATCGGCTGTTTGCCAAGTTAGAATAAAGGCGCGATTTTGATTGCTTCCAAGATATTTCAAGTCGATTAATTTGCAGTCTTTTAACGTCCTTAATGCTAAACAGCATTCCAAGTCGACCCATTATTGTGTCTTAACGAACTTAAAGCGTTTTGCTGAATCGAAAACATCAAGGTTCCAGGAAATCTCTTGCGTTTGTTATGACAACCATTCACAGTGTTGTTTACGGTAAGGCCGAAATACACGCTATGACAAACTAGACATGACGGCGGACAGGAAATTAAACAAAGTTAACGCGCAATGTTCCGAAAACGTCTCAAAAACAGTTTTTATGTAGTGGACATTATGTTTCTACTGATAGCAGTGAATTGACGGGATTTTAATTAATGACAGCCTTTTACTTTCGCCATTGAAATTGATTTGTCTCTTGTTCGTGTGTAATTATTGTGTTATTTGCGCCCAACACATTGACATAGATTTTCGTTTTTCTCAAAGGGATATACTGCGAGTTCGAGCATGAAACTTGGCATGGTATATGTTTAATAATGATATTTTAAGGCTGTAAAGTAAAATAATTGGAAAGTGAGGTACCAGATGCCTTTTGATGCTGTTAAACATGACCTATATTTTGCCGTTATTTTTCACACGCTTCATAGGTGTTTTTAAAATGATTCGGAAAACCCCTATATCAACATCTCTGAGATTAGTTTTAAAACGAGGAATAAATTAGAGTGGTTGTTCCATATTTGTGTGAAGTTTGAAGTCAATTGAAGTTATTTTAAGGCTTTAGCAGCGCTTCGTCCTCGCACCTTATTTCGGTCATTTTATTACACGAAAAACCGCACTTTGACCGCGCTTTCAAATTTTCGCGAATTTCTAAAAAATAAAAATTCGCTGGAACCTTTAAATATGATTTTTAGAATTAGGTCACCTAAGGGTATCTTTGGGCAAAATATGAGCGATTTGCCAAATGGGTCGTCAGCCATTCTTAAGTCTTTGGATGAAACCTTAGTGCGGTACCATTCAAATGAAAGCGAGAAGTATTCATGTGGTACTGTTTATTGTGCTGTGGATGAATTCCTAGGCTGTGACCATTCAAGGGAAAACTACTGAGGATTACATGTACTTTCGTATGCTACTGTACATTGCATCAGGCGGTTGTAACTAAAAGTCTTCATATACATTCAATTAAATATACACGATAGGTCCATTTTAAAACCGATCGATGTTTTCTAGATGTTGTAGTTGTTGTTGTTGTTGTTGTTGTTGTTTTTTTTTTTTTAAGAGGAACTAAATATTTTCAGGACCTTTGCTAAAATGTGATGAACTTATTTTACTTGTTGTTAAAAATCTGAAATAACATGCTGTGATTAGCCAAAAAGTAGCGATGCGTGATGTCCTATGCAAGTTCTATATATGAGACCGATGTTCTATAGAAATTCCAGAAATTACTTTGAGAAGTGCTAAGTATTTCTAGGACCTACGCAAATATATATCTGGGTTATTGACCAAGCGTGAGGTCAAGATGGCTGGCTATTGGCCAAGTGTGTTTTCTGCGTGTTTATGGACCAAGACGGAGTCGAGGTCCATAAACACGCAAAAAAAGGACGAGGCCAATATCCAGCCATCTTGGCCGAACATGCTTGCTCAATAAAGGATTTATTATATGGCTTTCGGAGAAATTTTTCTTGCGGGACACGGCGGTAGTCCCGAGCGGGCAAGACAGCTCCATCTTGCCGGCTCGGGTAGCCAATCACAGCGCAGGATTTGATTCGTCTTGCCCGCTCACGGAGCTAGCCCTATAATAAGATGAACTTATTATATTTGTAATTGAAAGTCTAAAATAAAATGTTGCGATTGGCCAGAAAGAGCAGCTTTACATGATCTCTGATGCAAGTTTAATCATCGATACGTGGGCAAACGACTCCAGGAAACTTGTTACAGGGGGACGATAACAGGCTAGACTACTCACATTCCTCTATTTTTTTTGTGAGATGGTAGATGTCTATCGTTGAGTTCGATGGGCCGCTATCTTGATCTCTTGGGGGCATGATGCGAGAGAAACTGAGGAGAGTGTTTTTCGTTGCTCTAGAAATTCAAACACATTGCGGTCGGTCACGGTAGTGTTTTAACAATTTGTTCGCTGTTTGCCGCTTCATATTGTAATCCACTTTAGTTTGGAGAATATATAGTTATAGCCTGGCTAGCAAGTGTTTTCGTGGGGTTCGGAAGCAAAGAATTACCACGTAAAAAAATCTTTTTTTGGCTCTCGCTCCATTTTTCGCGAGGGTAAAAACACCGAAAATCCCGTTCATAGGTCTTTCTTTGTTCTCCAACCCTAAGGAAACGCTTGCTACGCAGGCTAGAATAGTTATGACGATGGGAAAGGGACCTAATCCTTTCTTCTGGCGTGACGAATTTCTACGGCGTCGGCCCGATCTGACCTGTCGCCTCCTGAACAGTTGAAGTATAGTAGTTGGGACACGTGGAGGCGTGAAACACAAGCGCGGAACGTGTGGAGCAGTGTGGTCGAGTGGTTAGAGCGCCGGATTTGAAATCCGTAAGTCTTGGGATTATATCCCGTTCTGACCGCTAGCTGATGCTGTTCTCGGTAGCCCCGAGTTCAAATTCTCGGCTGCGCTTGTAAATAGCCAACTGGTCTGTCTCTCGCCAGTTGGGATTCTTAACCGAGTGTTTATTTGAATATTTATGTATCATTGTTTGTCTACATTGGTCCTGAAAAGCCCCAATGGGAGGTGGTCAATTAAGTATACATTTTTTTATTATTATTATTATTATTATTATTATTATTATTATTATTATTTCAATTCGCGAGTTGCGCTCGTGATCGCGCTTCGCGCTCGTGTGTCACGTTTCGCGCTCTGGCCTCAATCCGCCTAAATCGACTTGCTGTTTGACTGGCTGTTTGACTTGCTGTTTGACTTGCTGTTTTGAATGTAGTTCAAAGGAATTTTTGTTTCTGGTTTCAGGTAATGTTTCGGATGACCTGATTCAATTGCATAAGGCCTCAGCTTCCGTAGTTTGATTGTCCCAAATAGAAGGATCTTAAACGTAATTTGCTACAGATTTGTGATTCAGTGCATGGTCACCTACAATCTCATTAGAATCGATTTTTCAACGCCGGGACCGGACTGCGGTGACATGATATATTTTCTCTAATATCTTAATGATCCCGCTTCAGTTACAAATTGCCATGAAATATGTCACAGAAGTTAAAGAGGGTTAACTGATTGGTGCGTGCTAACGATGATCGCTATTTAGGCTAACCGAAACTTCATTTATTTAGGTCGAAATCGTGTGTCATCGGGTAGGGATAGGAAACCAAGATGCTCTACTATATAAGGCTCCTCGCTTTAAAGTAAGTTATTAAAAAAAAGGTAAAGCAAGTTACGAATTACAGAACGAAATTTCACAAGCTCGTGCTAGTTACATGCAAAGTTTCCGTTCTTTGCCAGATTACGAATTGACCATTGTAATGTGATTTGAGAATTTAGGCTGGACGAAAGAGGTCACAATGCCTACGAATAAATCACTTTAAAATGGCTTACAATGTAAGCTTCCAGAGAGGTCTTCTGTTTGAGCCGTTCATTTAACTCTTTTAAGAACCGAGAAAATAAGCCTGCAAAAAGCAAAACTGTTGCTTCAAAGTAATGTATGATAACTAAAGTTCTGTTTCAATTCTTGCATGCAGTGTTCTTTAGGCCACTTGTTACTTTATCACAAGTTCTCGCTAAGTCCGCGTTTATGTTGCTAGGAAAAAAATACACATTTTTTTATTCTTCAGGAGAATAGTAATAGGTCCATATTCTTTGTACAGAAATGGGATGACCAACAATAAGCGAGACATTATACGTGACTATATTCGTTTACCAAAGAATGACGATTTATTGCTCAGACGGGCTATGCCGTGAAGTCAAAAAAAGCCGCCATCTTCTCAATGGTTGCTCGCGCTAGTCACGCATGTAACTGATGAAGAAAGCCCAGTCTGATACTAAGAAATCACCTTAATTCTATTCCTCTGTTAACTCACTTTTGGAAGGAACGACATAACATAATTGTTCCAAAGTGAAAAATATTTGTTTTACAACGTGATCCAGTTTTCACACACTGAGCTATTCATAAATATAGTCTATCCAGCTGTGTTACCATAACCTTCTCGAGACCTGACTGTCATTAAAGATCATTAAAATACCAGTCTTGTTTCAATGAGCATGCGTTCTCGACATAGTTGTATTCTTTTTTTTGTTGTTGTTTTTAATACTACTAAGTGGAATCAGTAAGCGGCTTATATTTTTGTAACATAAAAACCTTTTGTCTCTTTTTCCCGGAAAGATTAACACGCATTTCTCAGCATTTTCCCGCGGATCTGTGGTCAGACGCGAGGAAGAATACTGAAACACGCTTCCCTGTGACAGGTCGTCACAGGGATGTGTGTCCGGGATATGAGCGGTCATGCTTCTTTAAATTGCTGTTGCACATAAGTGAAACAGAAACATGTCCTTCGTCGATTTTAAGAGTGCTTTCACAAACAAAGAGACGCGGCTTTACTTGTGATACGATGTCATTTTAGCTCTTTAAGATAAAAATCTCCTAAACCAAGGAAAGGGAAGTAAATATTTAACATTCCTTTAAGCAGTAACAATAAACTGTAGTCACTCCCTTTATTTTCCGACGTTTAACGCAAATTCACGAATGCGAAGCAAAAGAGGAACAATGGAGCGGCATAATTGTAAACCCCAATTAATAGCGAGGGGGGTTTCACGAACAAGATTCCACCCTTTTCTTTTAGTGTTGTTCGCTGTCTGTTTTAACGTAGTAATTTTAAAAGGTATTTTTGGTTTAAACCCGCTTAAACCTAGCAACCACAAAACAGTCTATCGCTGTGTAAACAGGTGTTTTTTTTATGTGCCAAACATGCAAAGTCTTCGTCCATATAAAAGATGAAATGAGATTCAAATTAGGAAAGATAAAATAGAAAATAATACACAACGAACAATACAATCCTATAGATCCTTCTCAGAGGCTACTTTCTCTAAATGATTTGTTGACACATTCCAGACACGTTATGTGGAGGCCACTCTGAACACCTGAAATATTAAAGAGCTCCATATCCTCCGAGCGCATTTTCTTCGCTGACTTAGGACATGCATGTTACAGACCAAGTACGAATCTACTTTAATTTCGCCTAATTCCATACATATAGTGTAGAACTAACATCGAACAGTATCGAGACATTTCGCATAATAAGACCATTGTCTAGCACTTTTAGCCCTTTAATTACCAGAAGTGATCAAACTTATAGTTCTCTTTACAGTTCCAACACATTAACCAGCAGGAATGTGACGAAAACAGAGAAGATCATAAACTTAGTGATATTGTTTTGACACAGCACCAAATGATCAGAATTTACGTTAAAATTAACTTAAGCCATCACCGAGAAGAACTGACCTTTCATAACTTACTAAAAGCCTTAATCCGTCTTCAATAAGGGCGATTTTCCTGCGTTGTAATCAGCTTTTAAATACTTTACTAGTTAGAGTTTCGTAAATTCGTTGTCAGTGTTAATTTTAATTCTTCTATAGATGTCTCATTGATAATTTTCTTCATTCATAAACGGCGTAAACTGGACTTCTTCAGGAGCCAGAATACGATTTTACTTCAAAAAATTGTTATAGATCAACAGGCTTTGTACCAGATAGTAGGCAATCTCTACAAATCAATCTGCAATCTCTAAAAACTGCATTAAAGTTCATAAATTGTGGAACAGTGAACGGGTGATCTTTTTTTAACATGCGCTTGTACTCGTTCTTTTTTTCATCTTTTTTATTGCTAAGGGGCAATAGTAAATTGATGTTAGTTTTAGGCGGAATAAAATCTTTTGCCTTTTTCCCAGAAAGCCGAGATTAACCAATATTTGTATTTACCTACGCGATTGTGAAATCTGCAGAAAAGCTGTCATACCAATATGGGTAAAGGTTAAGAGCTTTGAAGGAAGTCGTGGTTTTCTTCGATAAAGTTACAAATCCATGAAGCCGACATGCAAACGATGTCCCCAATAACAACTGCTTTACTTGTGATGTTAACTTATTTATTGACGAACTGACGAGCATTAATGAATGTGAACAAAAAGAGGAAATCTCAAAAGGTAGCCTCACGATTCGGAGCACGTGCAAGGCATGGCCTGACTTCCGCTTTGTTACCGAATCACATGCAGTTCAGAAATCACATGCAGGCGCTTTAACTGTCGAAATCACACGAAATATATCACCGGGTTTAAAACCGAGCTGTCAAAATTTAGACCATCGATGTCATCATTGAACTAGGGATTTATTTAGGACACAATACAAGTTATCTACTGTAATCTGATTGGGTTATAAACAATAGAATCGAGCGGTGCATGGGAGTTAGAACAGACGAAAGTAATGTGCTTGGGAAATATCACTTCTATCGCAGTTTTTCACGACTTTTTCCACATCTTTCAAGGCATAGATATAAACCCATTAGGTCGTCGTCGATTGTTGTAAAAACAATTAAATCAAACGGGCTATCTCTAGAGCTTGCCTGAACCGCGAAACCACGGCGCTATTATTTTAGCATTCAGTACACTAAGCCTTGGTCAATATCCATTAGACAAATCGACCTAGGAGCTCATTTCTATCGCTATCGATGTTGGAGCACTGTTTGAGTTACAACCAAGTCCAACAAATTAAAATGATTGATTTAACTGTTATGTTATGTGAGATAATAGAGCATTCTTGTTTTAATGGTCTTTTTTGCTTTATTTTTTACTACTTATAAGCCATTTCCCATATTAAAAAAAAAAGACATGTTAACATAAAACCGACAAAACATGTTACCATTAGCTTTGAATGAAACTAGACTAAGAGAGAACGTGAATTACAAACTAATGACGTTAAGATAGATGAAATAAAATATCTTGCAAAAGTAAGGCAAAACCAAACAAAAACACTGGAGACAGTCTAACTTTATTTCAACATATGATGACCTTAACTGAATTTTAAAAACGGGAGACCTGCGGTAACGAGAGCCAAACATAACATAACATGACATTTTCTCAAACGATTTGCTGACCTATTCAATGTGTATTACGCCACAGGTACTAGCATGCCAGGCAAACACGAAACATGCATGCAAGCTAAAAAGTTTCTTTAGCTTCGACAATTAGAAACTCGAAGACGAGAGATTGATTTATTATATTATAATGCGAAATGTTTAAAGCTGGATACTTTTTTTTCATGAATATTGATTTTAATCTTTGGTAATAAGGGGGTAGACGCGAATGGGTAAAAGGGATATAGGGTGTGGTCTGAAAAATAACTTTTGGCAAGACAAGACAGATCTAAAGTTGAACAGAATTTGCACATGCGACATTTCTCTTTTGCTGTTTTGTCAAAGACCTGCATGAATTCCCACTTGCGACGGAGAAATCAGGTCAATACCCAGGCAAATCCTATACTTTGATTGTACAACGTGCAATAATTATGGCCATTAGTCTACGGACCAAGCACCTCCGACCCCCCCTGGCCACCAAATAGCAACCATCTCCATAATAGAACAGAAAAACGGGCTATTTGCCATCATTGTCATCATGATAATCTTATAATTCGACTTGTCCTATCACGTAGATGACAGTCAGCACGTATGCACAGATAGCTCTTGTGCGTAGTCATTTTAATACTCATCAGAGTACAGTTCCCGTTCAGTCGAAGTAACATGTCGTCTGTGCGCCAACGCTCGATCTACTTCGTTCCAGTTTTCTTATTCATTTGTGCACTTGCTCCAGCCACCGAAGGTATGATAGTTTTTCTCTTTAAGTTCCGCGATCGTGTACCTTATATTAATCGCCAGTTGAAGATTTTTTTTATGCCTTCGCGAAGAAATTTGAAGTGGAAGGAAACTGGGGGAGGGGTGCACCGATTAAGAGCATCCACTATGATTTATCAAAGACAAAAAGAAATCGTTCTCTATTCCTTTACAGCACTCGGTTTCAAAGCTGGAAAAGACAACATAACTACCATTACACCGGGATTGTTTGCTTGCAAGGTGATCTACTTCCCAAGTCCCTTCTACGGCGGACAGCAAGTAACGGTTCTTGCTTCAGTTGGCCATACCGTAAAGAGCCAAAAGCCTCGGAATGGCGCTGCAGTCTGGGTTGAAGCTGTCACAGCAAGTGAATTTACTGTTTGTGTGCTTGAATTCGGAAATGGTTCCAACAGGACGGTGGAGGTAAACTGGTTATCCTTCCAGGCTTCGCTGCGTGGATCTCAGATTGGTACTACATCTTTAAATTCTTGGACAACGGGGACGGAATGCAAGAGGGTCGATTTTCAGCAGGTAGAAATTCTATGTATCATTTGTGTTCAGCTGATTATTATTTCTCAACAAAAGAAAAGTTTAGTTAAGCATATCTATCTATCTATCTAGCTATCTATCTATCTATTTAGCGATTAAAAAGTTTACAAAAGTATTTTATATTTTCGTAACTTCTTCGTTTCCTCACCTATTCACTCTCTCGTCTCCCATCGCTCCTCACTCACTCCCTCACTACCTCGCTCCCTCGCTCCCTCGCTCCCTAGCTCCTTTGCCCCCTCCTCCCTCACTCCCTCGCTTCCTACCTCCCTCGCTTCCTCGCTCCCTCGTTCTTTCGCCCCCTCGCTGCCTCACTACTTCGCTCCCTCCATACCTCGTTTCCTCGATCCCTTGTTCCCTCGCTCCCTCATTTCCTCGCTCCATCGTTCTCTCGTTCCCTCGATCCGTTTTTTCCTCGCTCCCTCGCTCCCTCGCTCCCTCGCTCCCTCGCTCCCTCGCTCCCTCGCTCCCTCGCTCCCTCGCTCCCTCGCTCCCTCGCTCCCTCGCTCCCTCGCTCCCTCGCTCCCTCGCTCCCTCGCTCCCTCGCTCCCTCGCTCCCTCGCTCCCTCGCTCCCTCGCTCCCTCGCTCCCTCGCTCCCTCGCTCCCTCGCTCCCTCGCTCCCTCGTTGCCTCGTTGCCTCGTTGCCTCGTTGCCTCGTTCCCTCGTTCCCTCGTTCCCACGTTCCTACGATCCCTCCTTCCCTCGTTGCCTCGTTGCCTCGTTGCCTCGTTGCCTCGTTGCCTCGTTGCCTCGTTGCCTCGTTGCCTCGTTGCCTCGTGTCCTCGTTGCCTCGTGTCCTCGTTGCCTCGTGTCCTCGTTGCCTCGTGTCCTCGTTGCCTCGTGTCCTCGTTGCCTCGTGTCCTCGTTGCCTCGTGTCCTCGTTGCCTCGTGTCCTCGTTGCCTCGTGTCCTCGTTGCCTCGTGTCCTCGTTGCCTCGTGTCCTCGTTGCCTCGTGTCCTCGTTGCCTCGTGTCCTCGTTGCCTCGTGTCCTCGTTGCCTCGTGTCCTCGTTGCCTCGTGTCCTCGTTGCCTCGTGTCCTCGTTGCCTCGTGTCCTCGTTGCCTCGTGTCCTCGTTGCCTCGTGTCCTCGTTGCCTCGTGTCCTCGTTGCCTCGTGTCCTCGTTGCCTCGTGTCCTCGTTGCCTCGTGTCCTCGTTGCCTCGTGTCCTCGTTGCCTCGTGTCCTCGTTGCCTCGTGTCCTCGTTGCCTCGTGTCCTCGTTGCCTCGTGTCCTCGTTGCCTCGTGTCCTCGTTGCCTCGTGTCCTCGTTGCCTCGTGTCCTCGTTGCCTCGTGTCCTCGTTGCCTCGTGTCCTCGTTGCCTCGTGTCCTCGTTGCCTCGTGTCCTCGTTGCCTCGTGTCCTCGTTGCCTCGTGTCCTCGTTGCCTCGTGTCCTCGTTGCCTCGTGTCCTCGTTGCCTCGTGTCCTCGTTGCCTCGTGTCCTCGTTGCCTCGTGTCCTCGTTGCCTCGTTGCCTCGTGTCCTCGTTGCCCCGTGTCCTCGTTTCCTCGTTCCCTCGCTCCTCGCTCCTTCGTTCCCTTGTTTTCTTGTTCCCTCGTTGCCTCTTTCCCTCGTTGCCTCGTTGCCTCGTTGCCTCGTTGCCTCGTTGCCTCGTTGCCTCGTTGCCTCGTTGCCTCGTTGCCTCGTTGCCTCGTTGCCTCGTTGCCTCGTTGCCTCGTTGCCTCGTTGCCTCGTTGCCTCGTTGCCTCGTTGCCTCGTTGCCTCGTTGCCTCGTTGCCTCGTTGCCTCGTTCCCTTGTTCCCTAGTTCCCTCGTTCCCTCATTCGCTGGTTTCCTCGTTCCCTCGTTCCCTCGTTGCCTCGTTGGCTCTTTGCCTCGTTGCCTCGTTGCCTCGTTGCCTCGTTGCTTTGCTGCCTCCTTGCCTCGTTGCCTCGTTCCCTCCTTGCCTCGTTGCCTTGGTTCCTCCTTGCCTCCTTGCCTCCTTGCCTCGTTCCCTCGTTCCCTCGTTCCCTCGTTCCCTCGTATCCGCGTTCCCGCGTTACTCGTTCCCTCGTTCCCTCGTTCCGGCGTTCCCTTGTTCCTCGTTCCCTCGTTCCCTCGTTCCCTCGTTTTCTTGTTTTTCGCTCCTTCGCTCTCTCCTTGCCTCTCGTTTCCTCGTTGCCTCCTTGCGTCCTTGCCTGGTTGCCCCCTTGCCCCCTTGCCCCGTTGCCCCTTTGGCCCTTGGACCCCTTGCACCCTTGCCCGCTTGCCCGTTGCCCCCTTGCTCCCTTGCCCCCTTGCCCCCATGCCCCCTTGCCTCCTTGCCTCGGTGTCTTGCTGGCTTGCCTCCTCGCTTTCTCGCTGCCTTGCTGCTTGGCTGCCTCGCTGGCGCGCTGGCTCGATGCCTTGTTGCTTCGTTGCGCCGTTGCCTCACTGCCTTTTCCTTTTGATCCTTTGCTTTCTGGCTTCACTTTTTACGCACTTCCTCGATTTTTGTCCTTGCCTCATTACTCTTTTTCACATTGTGCTTGGCGAGTGTGTTTTGCTTTTCCTTTTTGTACAATCGCCCCTCAATTAAAATATGTCTTATTATTTGTAATATTTTGGTCAATTAACTACTCTAAATATTTTCATCTAATCAAGTCCTCTTCTACCTTTTTCTTTTTTTCGTTTATTTTTATCTATTTTTTTATTTATTCCAGCATTTCTCTACTCCTCCAAACATATTTGTAACTGCTGGTCACCGAATTCCCAAGAGACCCCAAGATGCCATGGCTGTGTGGGTGGAGGAGTTGAGGGTAGAAAATTTTAAAATTTGCCTCCGAGAAGCCAAGATTTTCGATGGACCTCATAAAAACATCAAAATAGTGAGTGAGCCAGATATTAATTCTCTTTTACTGGATAATTTTTAATACCTCTTAATCAACAACATCACCTTTTCTCTCCCTAATTACAATCTAGTAGAAAAGGGAAACGATAAGTAGTTGTCTTCAAATACATGTATTCACGTCCGTTTGGATGTTGCCAAGTACAGCAGAGGTTAATCCAATTCTTTACTATACATTAAAAACATTAAAACATTAAAAAACATTAACATTAACATTAAAACATAAAAAAAAATGCCCGTTTATTTTCAGTTTTCATGCTTTTTAATATGTTGCCTATTTTGTTGTGTGTCAGTGTTTGTTTGTTTATTTGTTTGTTTGTTTTTTATATATTTTTTTCATCAAAAGTACTAGACGTTTACATCATTGAAAGCTAAAAAAAAAACAAGGAAACAAAATACCCCCCTTCCGCCCCCAACAAAATGTACATATATATGCACTTACATTGAAATTGCCGTGCTCATAAATTCTTTGTTGCCCTATTGGCCTAACGCTTTTGAACTTTAACAAAATTTCCACTGATTTATTTTGTTATTTAGCAATTATTGATTTTTTTTTCTCATTACTTGTTTCCAAATTCTGCTGCAGAATTGGATGGCGTTTACGAATCTGAGAGTTGACAATTTTACTATAACCGACAGCCTCGTGTTTACCAATACAAACTCACCATCTCATCCAGATAACTACGCTTTCTGTCAAGTAAGGATTAACTCAGCCTTATTTCTACATTACGTTACCGATACTCTATTATGGGATGGAAAAAGCAGCAACAAAACAACAGTTTGCTTTCATGAAAAGTGGTCAGTTGCGACAATTAATTTCCTTTTTTCCTTTGTCAAGTCAACGTTGTGCTGATGTTTGAGCAAAACAGAACCATCTATTATTGCAACAATGTGGCGCGCTAAATAGTTTCTAAAGCCCAGTCTTCCTTGCAGCGTACTCCTCTTTAGTTGATCAAGTAGTTTACAGAGAGGTTTCCCTGAAAGATTGACTTAAAATCGACAGCGGTAGAAAGTCCATCACTTATCAGACATGTACAATTTGTACTTTTCCTCCTAGAAAATTAAAGACTCCCTGGTTGTAGAACTCAACAATACTTATAGTACTATTTCCTTTAAAACTGCAGACAATAAACTTCACAGAGCCATTTTATGCTCCTCCAGTTGTGTTGGTAACGCCAAAGCGCAGTGTGAACAATAACAATTTTAATCTGTCTGGGTCACGTTGTAATGCCGTTACTGCCTGGGTTGAGGTAAGCAATACGTTGCAAGATAATTGGGCACAATCATTGCACTGGAGAGGACTTAACACCATCTATTTTCTATGGTTTGTAATTAAGCGTGTGTTTTTATTTATTTTTTTAATATATTTGTTGTTGTTGTTGTTGTTGTTTTTTGCTTTGTTTTTGGAAGCACGTAATCGGCCCGTAGTCATTACTGATAAACTTTTTTGGAACCTCCTTTTGTATTATTCGTGAATCTCTGTACTCAGTCAGGACTAGCAAAGGGTAGAAACGTTCGCTATAATTTTTCCTTTATTATTCAGCATACATTTACAACTGAGGCACAGGTGTGTGTGAAGAATTACAACAGTGACGCCAACAACAAAGATGTTATCACTGTCGACTACATGGTCACTGGAGGTAGGCAGTCAGAAACATTCCATATGCTTATAGTTAAGAATGAGTTGAGGTTTGAGAATGAATTAGAAATGTCTTAAAGAGGAAAGAAAAGTTGCACTCAAACTTCGTAATAAAAGGTTGAAAAAGAGCATTGATTACACCCGAAATTAAAGGTTTCGAAGCGTAAATAGTAAATAATCGTGAAAAGAACCATTCAATACTTTTTATCTTTTAATAAAATGCATGAAAAAATTACTCGATTCTAATTGGCTGAGAGCAGTGCAGTTCAAGTGTAACGCCAGTGCAAAAAGTGTAACACCAGTGAAAATTACACATCGTAATTCTGGATTATGATTGGCTGAAAAACAATAGCGAATTTTCTAAGCCAGAGATATCACGTAAAATGACGACGAAACTTTTGTCCAGAAATTTTCAAAAAAGGTTTCCTCGAATGAGAAAAAAAATGGCTTCAAGAAAGATCTTCCGGCTTCTTTCCCGCGAATATTTTCATGTTTAAATCATTAATAAGTGATCATACGGTTTTTCTCATTCAATTTGGAATTAATTTGCACTTGTGAGTTTTTCAAAAAGCTCACTCGTGCAATTTAATTCCAAATTGAACTCGAAACCGTATGATTACCTATACTAAGTGTAATTTATTTGCACATATATCTTGAAACAACGTAGAAACATCAGCTTGAGAGTTCCCTTCGTATTTGTCTTAAAACATTACTAACTTAAACATATTTTATTTTTACTTTACATGTATGTGTGTATTTATTTTTTAATTGTTTATCTAGTTATTTATTTTACAGTTTTTTTTTCATTGCCAGACTTGGATCCCTGTATCGACGTGACATGTCATTATCACTGTCTGTGTAAAGCGTTTGGACCAAATGATGCTCGCTGCGTTGCTGAGGACAGTTGTCCATCGTACCAAGAACCAGTCTGCTCATCAAATGGCACGACATACGACAATGAGTGTTTGTTTCGACAGGAAATGTGTCTTCTGCAATTGAACTTTTCCGTTCAACACCCTGGTAGTTGTGAAGGTCAGAATGTTATATTTTGATTTGCTTTAAAATGAATCTTTTGACGACATCGATGATCAAAACGATAATGATGAGGATGCCATTGACTTGTGTACAACTAGTAAACTCAATCATTCCTTCTGACTAGCTTATGATTTTTCTCATTATGTTTTTAAGGATTCCCTTTCCAGCGAGGTCGCCGTCACATGCCACATATTCCGTCACTGGGATATTCACATTGTGAAGTTATCCACCTTAAGCCTTATGTGTTCTATCCAGACAAACCGCTTGAAGTTCAGATCACTGTCAATCATATTGACACCAGTGACAAGTCATATGTACATGATGCCGCTGTGTCGTGGATCGAAAATGTCAGTTATGATCGATTCACTTCTTGTGTAATGGCGGCAGGCTACAATGAGCGGAAATCACATGCTAACGTGACAATTGATTGGATGGCGTACCAAGGGGCTCCAGTGGGTGGTGTTGCCGGGGAAGTACGAATATCACAATGGTGGACTGGAACGACTTGTAAAACTATCAGTTTTCCATCGGTTAGTCTTTTCTGTTTTAACTGACATTGCCCTAACTTCACTTTAGCCTACGATGTCACTGGACCACTGAATACATGATACTTTCGTTAACTCATCCTAGGCTTTAGACAGTCTTAATTACTGGCTAGGAATCTTGGTTTCTCCTTTTTCTAGATGTTAGGTTCCTCAACCACTTATTCTGTTGTTATTTCAAACTTTTTTAAACGAAACAAAGAAACCGTCCTGATTTTTTGTTTGTTTGTTTGTTTGTTTGCTTTATAACTTCTTTTTTGTTTGTTTTCCACTCAGGGAAAGTTTTCAGTGATACCCTCAGTATTTGTAACTGCTGTTCATCATCATGCCGGACTTAAGCGTGACGCTGCTAGCGTGTGGATTGAAGACGTCACGCAATCTTCATTCAAAGTTTGTTTGAGAGAGCTGCAGAACTACGCAGGATCGCACGAAGATGTTCATGTTGTAAGTGTCACAGCCTCCACCAAACAGGACCTTTATAGAACTGGGCCACAAGAATATGTCTTTATATATTTAGAGAAAATTTGGGCTGCTTGAGTATTAATCTGTGGTAGGGTTTGCTTTATAGTACGCTTTGTCATCAAAATGTATATTACAGTTGAGTACAGTTATAGCAATGCAATTATTCACCCATTCTTTTTGGAATTGCTCATAAATTTAAACTTTTTCGTTTCACTTTAATAGAAATGGTTGGCGTTTTTCTCTCTCCACAAGCCTCTCTTCACAGAGCATAGCTCAGTCTACTTTGCTAACGCCCAGCATCCTCCTGTAGATTACAACAATGCTTTCTGCAAGGTCAGTATCAGGGTGTTTTTGACGAGGAACATCTACATTTTGTTGATTAAATTGGTCAAAGTAAATCTAAGAGTTTGCTTGAAACTATATACCAGTGAACCTGCATTGCAAACTAACTCCAAAGGTATCTTATTGGATACAATGACAAATGTAATGAGAATATTTAATGTTTCTGTAGGATATTCGCTTTGCTAGGAAGTATAACAGCACCCCGAACATATTTGTTTCCGCGAACCATTCAACTAGCGGTGGAAATCAACAACCAGTACACAATGGAATAACTGCTTGGGTAGAGGTAGGATGAAGGCTTATATTTACACTCCGCTATTTATGGAAATAGTTTTACAGCAAAATTAGAGTGCGCATACAACTCAATAATTAAAAATTCAACCAAATTTTACGGATTATGTTATTAGCACCCACTGGCTCTTCTTGGGAGCAACGTAAGAAAAATTCCGACGTAAATGGAAACTTAATCAGTTCCACCTAAATAGCATTCCAAGCTCAAGACTAAACGACAACACATACCCTATTTCACACCAAAAGGATCAAAATGCATTCCGGTCTTTTTCAGACCAAATGGTTTAGACAAATACTCTTAAGGGTTGCGTACAACTTACGGTAAATATCTTATGCATGTACGAATAACAGTCTGTAGTTGGTTGGAGGGCGGGGGGGGGGGGGGGGTTAAAAAGAACTGCCCTTTGTGTTGTACCCTTTATACTAAAGGCACTTTTCTGACATGTCAGGTAAGTACCTTAAAGCTGTGTTTCTGAGCGAATTATGAGATTTGGAATTTTTTCGTGGTTTATTAAATTATATCAGTACTAGAAATATGCTAATAACCATTGTGAAGTAATACCCAATTTCATTTCATACTTGGACACTACTGATTTTGTTTTATTCTTTCTTGTAGTACATCAACAGGACCGGTGTCCGAGTTTGTTTAAAGGAATTGTACGCGAAAAAGTATGATCCTCTGTCCATCTCATACACTGTTCTGTCAGGTAGGGACAAACAAATGTCTTGTTGGTTTTAGTTTTTCCTTTATCAGCGATGTATGAGTTTTGGTCTTCTGTTCTTTCAAGGTCAGAGACTTATCTTAAAAAAGAAAAATGGAACCAAATTTTGGTGTGGGGGACAAAACATGTTAAACTGGAAGCCTGGCTGTGTAATACAAACAGATACGTGTCTCTAAAAACACAACTACAGCGCGATCACTTTATCAGCCTCTCTTACTTATGGTGTATTTCTTGGTATCTACAGACATTTGTCAGCCAGGGTGGACCTACTTCGGTGGTTATTGCTACTTTACGAGTCCCGCATGCGCTTCATGGCTGACCGCTGAGTCAAACTGTTCAGCGATGGACTCTGATCTGGTAACTGTACACAACCAGGAGGAAAATGTGTTTATTCAGCACCGTCATGACGGCGATAAGTCCTGGATAGGGCTGAATGACCGCAGTGTTGAAGGCTCTTTTGTCTGGACAAACAAAGAAATTAGCAGCTTTAGGTTCTGGGCTCCAAAGCAACCAAACGACTGGAACAACGAAGATTGTGTGCACACTCTAGGAACGAGGCATGGATACACTTGGAATGACGTACCATGCAATAACTGCTTCAACTTTACTTGCTTTACAGGTGAGAAATCTATTGTTCGCATAATCGATCGCCATTTTTTAACTGTTTGAGTGGTAGACCGATTGATTAAGGTATGCTTATTAAGTAAGTTTTGCTGCGAAAGTTTATTGTTAACAGCACTTTTGAAGTAGAGAGTAATAATTGCGAACACTAATAATTTCCATAAAAAAAAACCGCGCATTTAGGGCGGACAAGACTGTGTGCACACACTAGGAGCGAGGCATGGATACACTTGGAAGGTCGCACCATGCGTTAAAGTGCACCTAACCCCAAAAATTTTTTTTCGCTAGAACGAATCTACTTATTATTTGAAATAGTTCTGCGAAAAAATTTTTGGATTCCGTTAAATCCTCGATTTTCTGTGCCACGACGAAATCTCGAAAATAGCTCCAAAACACCGCCATTTTGTTTCACGACCGAGTTTGAGGAGAATGGGTCCAGCGGCTCTTGTGACGTCTACCCAGGAAGGTTGGATATCTCATTTCCTCTCATTTCCTTCAGGATGGTGCAATACACATTCGAAAAGTGCGCAGAAACGCCTTCCAGAGGCGCTATCGGCTGTTGCAGCAATATTCCAGATTTAAAGAAAGATATACTGTACAATTTACTGACGATGATCGGCTAATGGTGCAATAAAGACGTAAACGATGGTTGATTTTGTCGAACCGAAACAAGCGAACTGAATCTGTGAGAACCATTGAAGAACTCTCACTGGAATTTGTTCCGCAGACTTTCGAACGCTATTTTCATAAATTTTCTGCTTAAAGCTAACCAGCAATTTGTAGAAATACCACCGACAACCTATATCTTCCAATCCCGCAGTATTTATAACATAACCGGCAACGTTGTGTGATCCGGTCATGATCAAGAAGCGTTATACTGATATGTAAATAGATCGCAACTGTACGCCGCTAACCAACACTTATTTCTCTTTCGATTTAGATGAAAGTCGAAGATTAATCCTTTAGAATTACATGATAACAAAATTGTTAGACTCACAGAGTTTTTCGAAGGTTTGGAAATCAGCAGTGTGACAAAGATTCTGTGCAATAGCGTCGAAAATATGACCGCGTAACATTATCTGCGGACCGCTTAGGGAACACACCCTTTTCGCTTATCCGACGAATTTCACTGCAAACTTTGAGAACAATTTACATTGGTTATTTGGAGTTACGACTTAAAACGTGTGACAATGTGAAATCGGTAATTGCATGAAATGTTTCCTTCCGCCTTGCTTCCCGCACCTTCAAAAATACAGCTCCAAACAATACGATTTTCAATCGATCGAAGCCAATGTTTTGGAGGTCATCAAGTCTCGAAAACTGCAACACGTACGTCGCTCTTATAAACATGAAGCATTCAACTGAAAGTAAAACACAAACTGGATTTAACAGAACCTTGACAAAATACATTCTCGGTAAGGACAAATGTAAACGGGCTATAAACACGCGTGGAAATCTTATGTTTAGTTGACGAAATTACCATCCAAAGCAGTCCTTGAGTTTTCTTTCCTGCTGTTCGTTTGCCTGCTCCTCCACTCCGTATCTAGCTTTCCATTCCTAATATACAAGCAGCTCGTCCGCAAAGACGTCTTCCCCGTCGTCGCTTGAAATATTGTAAATTGCTCTCAAAGCTCTAAGCAGTGAGTTCAGAGTTGTCGAACGTGCTCGATCGAAGTTTATTTCGGAGCCTTCTGAATCGAAACTTAACTCTGACTCCAGTGACGAAAAAGAAATGATTCTGAGACAAAACTTGGACGTTTTAGTCCCAAAATACATCGGAACGATTAGTTTTGCATTCTATTTTCTCGAGCAAATACAGTGAGTTGACTGAGGCGCTATTGTGTTTGGTTCCTGGGTAGACGTCATCAGGTACCGCCGCCCCAGACTCCCTAAAACGCGGTCGTGAAACACTTAATCGCGACTTTGAAAGGGCATAGAAAATCGAGGATTCAACCAAATTAAAAAATTTCTTCGCCCAAATGCTTCAAATAAAGTCTAGATTTGTTTTAGCGAAAAAAAAATTTGGGGGTTAGGTGCACTTTAAGTGCCTCAACTTTACTTGTTTTACAGGTGTCGTTGATCGATCATGATTTATTAACTAATTGACCGGTAGATTGAGTGACCGAGATATGCGTATGGGATTTAGTTTTGCGGAGAAAACGTATTGTTAACAGCGCTTTTGAGGACGAGAGTGGCAGCCGTAAAGAATAATTTCAATAAAAAAAGATATGCGCCTTAGGACCAGGAAATGTTGTAGATTTAGGCTTAATAGACTACATGTAGGTTGCTCAATGTTGTGTTAAATTGTTGCAGACCTGGACGAGTGTGATACTCATACTCATAACTGCGACGTCAATGCGGATTGTGCGAATACCGTGGGCTCATATTCCTGTACGTGTAAAGTTGGATATACTGGAAACGGACAAAACTGCAATGGTAAGTCAAACAAACCAACAAGCCAAGGAACAAACAAATTAAACGCGCTTGGAAATAAATGAAAAAAAAAAAAATTATTACCGCGTAATAACGCTTAGTGTAGCTTAACTTCGAGATTTCTTCACTTTCACACTACTATAGATGATTTAGTACACAGCATCATTGGTTAGCTACCTGTGTAAGTAAATCTAAAAGCTCTCAATCATTGTTAAAGATGCTTTGTCTTCCTTTTATATAACTGTAAATAGGTTATCATGATAGCAAAGAAAACAACCTTTTAA
This sequence comes from Orbicella faveolata, assembly GCF_042242905.1. Classification (NCBI taxonomy): domain Eukaryota; kingdom Metazoa; phylum Cnidaria; class Anthozoa; order Scleractinia; family Merulinidae; genus Orbicella; species Orbicella faveolata. The sequence goes on along the minus strand of NW_028301563.1, from coordinate 8,923,001 downwards.
AACACCCTTTATTTTAGCTGTAAGGGCGGGCTCATAACTCCAAAATTAATTTGGTGAACTCAATTTTTTATCGTGCAATTGCAATAGGCACATTGTGCTAAGTTTGAAAAAATTGTATGGAGGGAATCCAGGACCATAGTTAATTGTCAAAAATTTGACATGGCTCTCAATCTGCCTTACATAAGTAATTTTTCCAAATTGTCCATGTAGTTTCAAAGCGTAGAAAAATTCTTGGTGATCCAAATGGGTTGTGTTGTTATGGTAATCCATTTTGCCATGAGAATGATCAACATCTGTCCATCAATGATAACGCATCTTTGTGACATCACTTTTGAAACGTTCATTGATATAAAGTGCTGGTATTAACTTTCAGCACCCACCACTTCACGAGCATGTTAGCTTCTTCACGTTACTAATTGACATTCAATTGGTTAACCCATTGACTCTCGGAGTTTTTTGCGCGTTTTTTGAACATTTTGGAGATTTTGCCTGGATATGAGCCAAATTAGCTCCAATCTACTCAAAAACAAATATTATTTTGGAAAACTGAAAACGCGATGTCCTTTTAGAGCAAGGCATTTCCTGTCATTGAACAGTCTGCGGGTTCCAGGTTTCCTGACCAACAGAAAAATGTTCGTGTCCTAGGTGAAACTAAAACTCATGATATCTGTTACACGCGGCCCTTCCTGCGATCATCGTCATCCTGTGGACAACTACTTTGTCGCTCAGTCGAAACTTTTTGTCCCACCGCCTTCCCCAATCACCGACCTTACTGCAGACTGTCTATGTCTAGGTTTGTTTTTAGTTTGTCTGTGTTATTTTTCATCCCCATCTTTCCTGCAAGAAGATTTCAATTAATGGTTTAACGGTGTAGTTTCAAATAAAATCGTCACATTTGTGGCCATTTATCCCAAACAGTTGTTAATCGTTTTTTGCCCTAACTTTTTCTTCAGCAAACTAGTGCGACGCCTAGCGAAGTTTTCGATCTATTAAGTGACAGTCCCGCTAAAAGCGGTTCACTCAACTTCGAGACCAAAAATAATTTTCCTTCATTTTTTGTCAGTGAAAAGGGTTTGACACATATATAGAAAAAAGCAATTTATTATTTTCCAATTCCTTATTTTTGCTTTGCTACAAGCCAAAATTGAATTTTGGCCGAACTGAGGTTGCCGACCGTGATCAGAAAGGTAAAATTCACCGATTTTGTGAAGCGTGCTACGTCGCCAAAAATGCATACCTTAGCCTTAGCCGGGCCCTCTAAATAATGGCGCCGACCTGCAGAAGTTAACCGTAGCCGTCGTCCTGACCCTTCAATAAATTCTGCCGCAGAGGTAGCACTAGGAGAAGAAGAAAATCGTAAGTTTTCATTTACCGTTTAATGGCAACTGAATCCTGTGCTACTGCCAAGACTACTGAGAGCTTGAGGGCTATATGCCCGAATTTGAAAAACAACAACTACGAACACTTGCCGGTTGCATCGCCGCTGGGAAATGAACCTGATCATGAATGAACACGACACGCTTGAATGGAACTATGTTTTGCGATGATTGATGGGCTATACTTCTGTTTTATACTTGATGCTTGTCTTTTAGTATCTTGCACAGCGCATAAAATAAACTTCGGGATCCGTTTATCGGGCCGTTTATACAACGAAAACTGCACCGGCTTCGTCAAAACGTCACACAAGTTGTAACGTGACTAATTACCCGGGAGGGGGATACACCCTTATATGGGCTATATAGGTATCTGTATGTGAGGCCCCAAAGAGTAGGGTTTTTCAGCCGTTTGGGTCATAAATAGGGTATCGATTTTGGCCATTTTGGTTATAAATTGGGTATGGTTTTAGCACTCTAGTCTTGAGTTGGGTATGTTTCTTAGCAAAAGCTACTTTTTCATCATTATCAATAGGACCTTCAACAAAAGCCCTTCATAACGCATGTTTACGGCAACTGTGTCAGCCGCAACGGTCATAACTAGGCTATCGAATTTTATGTCAGGTCATAAATAGGGTAGCAAAAAACGCAGATTTTGGCCATAAAGAGGGTAAGGATTTTGGGAAGAGGGCCGCACACCCCAACTCAACTTTTCTGGAAGTAGCCCTCCCCCCCCCCCCCCTGGGCCAATTACCAGGGGCCGAGGGCAAATCCCCTACCCCAAGCGCTGATCATTGGATTTGGCAAGATTTTCTCATTTCAATATTGATAATGAAAAAGCCACCCATTTTTTGGACTAGTGCAATCTTTTCAGTATGACCGAACGACGACAATCATTGCACCTTTTCCATTTTTATCTACCTTTCCTCGGAAAATATAAGGAGTTGCTAATACATGAGGGCGGAGGAAGCAGACATGGACCTAAAATTCACTTTTCCTTTCCCGTTATCAGCCGTTCGTTTTTCATAGAAAACACAATGGAAGAAAATCAAAAGATGGGACCAAGAAACCTTCCAAAACTGGCGTCCATATCGAGGTGCGTGCAGATGTTGAGAGGCCGATTTCTCACTTTGTGTTTATAGGACTACTAACCTTCCCATTTTTTCTGGCGACACCAGAATTATTGGCCATAAAAATAGTTTGTCTTTGATTTCTCCGCCTCGTGAAACATTTGGTTAAGTGATGGGACATGCATTCTTACTGGGGTACTTTCAGAAAAGTTGAGTGGGGGTGTGCAGCCCCCTTCCCAAAACCCTTACCCTCTTCATGACCAAAATCTGCGTTTTTTGCTACCCTATTTATGACCTGACTTAAAATTCGATAGCCTAGCTATGACCGTTGCGGCTGACACAGTTGCCGTAAACATACGTTACGAAGGGCCTTTGTTGAAGGTCCTATTGATAATGATGAAAAAGTAGCTTTTGCTAAGAAACATACCCAATTCAAGACTAGAGTGCTAAAACCATACCCAATTTATAACCAAAATGGCCAAAATCGATACCCTATTTATGACCCAAACGGCTGAAAAACCCTACTCTTTGGGGCCTCACATACAGATACCTATATAGCCCAATAAGGGTGTTCCCCCTCCCGGGTAATTAGTCACGTTACAACTTGTGTGACGTTTTGACGAAGCCGGTGCAGCTTTCGTTGTATAAACGGCCCGATAAACGGATCCCGAAGTTTATTTTATGCGCTGTGCAAGATACTAAAAGACAAGCATCCAGCATAAAACAGAAGTAAAGCCCATCATTCATCGCAAAACATAGTTCCATTCAAGCGTGTCCTGTTCATTCAGGTTCATTTCCCAGCGGCGATGCAACCGGCAAGTGTTCGTTGTTGTTGTTTTTCAAATTCGGGCATATAGCTCTCAAGCTCCCAGTAGTCTTGGCAGTAGTACAGGATTCAGTTGCCATTAAACGGTAAATGAAAACTTACGATTTTCTTCTTCTCCTAGTGCTACCTCTAAGGCAGAATTTATTGAAGGGTCAGGACGACGGCTACGGTTAATTTCTGCAGACCGGCGCCATTATTTACTACTGGTTACTTTTGGAGTCTCGCAAGTCTTGAGAATTGATCAACTTTAACGCAACCTTCACCTGAAAACTGGATCTAGAGAGTACACAAGTATTAAACGAAGCTTTTTGTCACTACTCAGAAGGTCAACAAACGAACCTGAACGGAAGAAGATGTATTTTCACCGGGTGCTAAGGTTATACAAACGAGCTTTGACACGAGCGATGGCTATGTAAACACACTGACTGTGGCAGATTTTAATCTGTTCTCGCGTGCAATTCAACGAGATACCCACCGGTTTGAACTTATAGAACGGTTAATTAAGGTATGAAATTTACTGTGATGTGCTTTTTAGGCTTCATTTAGACCCAACTTTTGAGATTTTCCCCGTCAAATTTGGCTAAATTTTAGTAGGTGATCAAAGGCCTCGGAGTAGGGTGTCTTCCAGCCTCGCTGGTAAGCTTAGAATTTTTCGAAAAGTTTCCATATTTCGTCAGTCAAAGTAATGAATGTACCTTAAAATTCGTATGTAAACGAAATTCCGTGAGCTGCATTTTTGGCGACGTAGCACGCTTCACAAAATCGGTGAATTTTACCTTTCTGATCACGGTCGGCAACCTCAGTTCGGCCAAAATTCAATTTTGGCTCGTAGCAAAGCAAAAATAAGGAATTGGAAAATAATAAATTGCTTTTTTCTATATATGTGTCAAACCCTTTTCACTGACAAAAAATGTAGGAAAATTCTTTTTGGTCCCGAAGTCGAGTGGACCGCTTTTAGCGGGACAGCGACTTAATTTCGAAAAATGTCTCTCAATGAAAGGCATTTGCAACATGACAGCATGCCTTTCTTTGCACTAGCATCCCGTTTTACGACATTTCTTGCTCGGGCATCCGCCTTTTCTTCTTGTCCTTTTGTTATCTTTTTGCTGCAGTGATTCACCTTCCACTGGACCTGCTTCCAGTTCAAAAATTTCTGAGAAAGCATCATCGAGACGGCCTATTTTTTACCATGGAGTAGCCAAGTGTAGTCGCAGGAAATTTTGCTCCGAGTTTCTCATTCAAATTTCTGAGCATTTTCGTGAATATTTCAGGTTCCATTGAGCCGATCACTCTGATCTGCGTATCATTGGAAATATATTTTCCTCTTGCAGACCTTGGGTATAGATGATATCAATTTTGGTCAATGGTGATGTCGTCAGAAGTGGCACAAAGTCCAACGCTTGTCACGGCCGGTTACGTCCGGCACTGGAGTCAATGGGTTAAATCTATTTCAGTTTCCGGGCAAGTCTCAAAGCCTATAAGAAAGATGCGCAGAGTTTTCACACTTTCAGTTTCAGAGCATCATGTTAAAAGATTTTTGCATGGATGATTCCGACTTTCTGAAATAACACATTTGTATGATAAGTTAATAAAGATGGTAAATTTTAAGCTCGGTAATGAAATGTGAAGGTGAATTAATAGACATGACACGAGCGTGGTACAAAGAAAAATTCTGAGTCCCCGACAGGAATCGAACCCATGACCTCCCGAACGCCGGGCGGGCCCTCTATCAACTGAGCTACGAGAACTCATGGAGAGCAAGGTCATTTAGCTGAGTTCATATATGATAGGTGTCCTGCATACTGCTAGGATCAACGCTATCGAATTCATCGCGAGTAGTGATAAGTTAATAAAAATGGTAAAAAAAATTTACCATCTTTATTAACTTATCACTACTCGCGATGAATTCGATAGCGTTGATCCTAGCAGTATGCAGGACACCTATCATATATGAACTCAGTTAAATGACCTTGCTCTCCATGAGTTCTCGTAGCTCAGTAGATAGAGCGCCCGCCCGGTATTCGGGAGGTCATGGGTTCGATTCCTGTCGGGGACTCAGAATTTTTCTTTGTCCCACGCTCGTGTCATGTTGATTAATTCACCTTCACAACACATTTGTATATGCTCGAGTTTTAAATGTTTAGAGGAAGATTCGCAAGAGGCTTCTCAGTGAAAGGAACATCACCAGAATTAAGCCATACGTACAGAAAAAAGTCTCACTATGTGCAATGCATCATTATAAGTTTAATTGTACCACAGCGATAACCAATAATTATGTAAAGTTTTTTTTTACATCAAAATCGGGTTGGTGATTTTCAAATTGTCAAAATCATCAAAACATCATATCATCGATAAAATCAAGTCATCCTACAAATCGCAGGTGTTCAAAGGATGGATAACGCTATCCAGAGGACAACTGCAATCCAGAGAATAAAGTGCTGTCAAAACAAAGTTAGTGATTAGATTCATGTAAAACTAAGTGAGGTGATTTATCCGGTGGATTGCGTTATCCGCCAGCTGAACAACTGGCACCTGTTTAGGAATTCATATGTGGCCACCACGAAATCGCACAATACTCGGACTACCTTCCTCACTTTCTGTAACGTTATTTGTTCCACTTTTCTATGCCAAGGGTAATACCTCACTTGAAGAAAAGGAACAAAAAGAAAAGAAGCAAAACAAAATAAACAAACAAACAAAAAGTTACTAACACGAGCCTCACAACTTTTCTTTTTTAACGCTTATAGATATCGATGAGTGCGTCAGCGGTGTACACGATTGCCACAATTCAGCTTCATGTACAAACACTGCTGGATCGTTCAGTTGTTCGTGTAACCATCCTTATACTGGAAATGGAAAAACGTGCAGGCATCCCGTGGCAGGTAAAAATGTCGCATTCTTCCTGTCTTGCTGTACAATGCTTGAAATGCCGTAACTCTGCGATATAGTGAAGCGCAATGTATTTTTTTTTCTTTTTTTTTCATGTTACAAAATGATAAATTTGATTTTCATTATCAAAATATCTTAAGTGAAGAAATAGGAGATACATTTTAAAATTATTTAAATAGCCTGAATTCACTAAGATTGACTTTCGAATGTTTTTTAGAGTTTGCAGATAGAAAACAAACAAACAAACAAAATCAAGTTTTCTGTGTCGATCCATGAAAGCATGCACAGGTGACCATAAACTCCTACCTATTGGAGAAGACACAACAGAATACAAATTTGACTTTAAAACACCGAATCATGTTCTAGAAATTCAGAATTGACGCTTCCTTTTTCAGTGTTTATTGCAATTGTTGTTGATTTTCCCTTCCTTGCGAAATAAAATGCTGAAGCGGAAGACAACATCTGATCTTTACTTAAGAGTTCTGTGAAACAGAAACAATGAATGGAATTTTATCTATCATCGATATTTCTCTAAACAAACTTGCTTTGTCCTTGTTACTTCACACTAGAGCTTGTAAGTATAATCTAAAGGCACTTGGAACCTACTTTGAGCGTGAAGGGGTAAAATGAACTTACTTGGACTTTACTTAGTGACCATGGAAACGTTCGTAGATGAAAGAAGCCGAAGTGCGCCGCCAAGTATGGTCTACACCACACTTGACCGATAGGAAATGGAAGCCAACTGAAGGCGGTGTTCGGCGTTGCTACAATTTTTATGAACAGACCGATACTAGTCAACAACTTGCTTGAATTTCATTTTCATGGACAGCCTTAACAATCGCTTTTCATGTCATCCGACACAGCAAATGCTTTTCTGCAAATTACAAACCAGCTGCCGTTTCAAGTTTCAACCAGGTCATTTCTTTGCAATCACACAACTCTGTTGAAGATTGAACAAATCACTCGGAAATACATTTTTTAGGCTAGCTAAAGCCCTACAGCAATTTCTTTGCCAAAAACCGCGTTGTCGAGCCATTCTAGAGAACTACAGAAGATTTCGTTTGTTTTTTTGTGTTGCTGCTATTGCTGTGTTGCTCTTTAGCAACAAAGCAACTACATGCATTTCTTCACGATTTTGCTGCCGAACAATCGCATTTGTGATATGCATGACTGATTTTACTGCGAAAATGCTCAAGTAATATATTTTGTCATCGGTGTGAAGCCAAGTTTTCTAAAGTGCGACTTGAGATTTTCAAGTGCACTTGAGTCAAGTGCTAACTTGAAACTAACTTAGCTTCTAGTGTGAAGTCAAATATTGTTACTCTTGGTCTTCTATGGCCAAAGACCAGATACCTTTTAATTCGATGGAAGGACAAAACACTAGACTAGAAATCAAAAGGAAGATACTGCTGGGAATTCACGCAAAATAACATATTCAGAGTGATAATTTCCTATAGGGTGTATAAGTCACGTGGTGTTTTGTTTGTTCGGTTTTCAATCTTAAATTTTTGAAAGGGAACAATCGCGCAGATCTGATGCTTACTTGGCAGAAATGTGGTGCTTTCGCTAGGAGATCGCTTTCGAGTTGTTTACCATTTCCAAAAATAAAAAAAAATAAGCCAGACAAAAAAAAGATAATAATAATACGTTAATAATAATAATACGTTAATTTTGGTCTGAACAGAAATGGTAAACATTTTTTAGGTTGCCCGACTGGGAAAAGTTTCGCAAAGAAAGGAACGTCTAGAAGGCACGGTAGTCCAGAATTTTCAATCTAGTCGGAAAATGCGCTTCCGGTTTGCTTGTATCCATCAGTGTCAGGCCTGTCGCTGGTCTCAACAGTCCTAGGCGTTCAGAGTAGTTTGTTGTATATGGACGAGCCAAATCGCATACGGGTTTTTCTTGGGGAGTACCTAATTAGGCAGCCACGCTTCGGAGTTGAAATTGCATACCCTTTACTCATAACCAGGAATGCGACAAAAACAAATACCTCATTTCGCTTTCTGCTGCGCGCGAATGTTACAAACAAATATGCTCTCGGTGTGCTCAAATTCGAGAAGTAGCGCGCATAGAACATAATTCACTACACTAACGCAGTACACTGCCCGTACCGCTTGAAAGAGCTCGAGCTGATAAACTATGGCGCGTTTAACTCTTTGGACATTTTAGAAATGCTATTGGTATAAATCTACTAGCGTTCTATCACGAACACTGCTGTTTGATTAGTTACGCTAACCACTAAATCTATTCTTTGATAGATAGTGAGTAGCGTAGCAGTGTGTTTGTCAACAAAATGACGGCCGCTTTTTGGAGTTTTCGAAGTGTCTGTAAAGAGAATTTAGAAAACGTTTTGAACGACTGGTAGGTTTATACTAAATTAAAACAATTAGATTATTTGCTCCCGATTTCTATGCGTCGTAGCGCCGTCACTATCACGCGATAGAAATCGAGAGCGAATAATGCGCATTACTATTTTTTCACTTTAAAGGACTGCTTGGCGAGTAACAGAAAAGACAATATCGGGCACGTGTTTAGAATATCAAGCGTCGGCGATTTCTACGGTTTAAATAGCCTCCATAGCAGCCCTTTCCTTCCTTTTCAGGCGGAAAGATCGAACAAGTTAGCCTGAGTATCAGGCTTTTCTTACTCGCGGGGTAGGAGGAGGAGGAAACACACCGTGAGCGAGCGGGCGAGCGAAGGAGCGCCCCTGGGGTGAGCAAAATACTAGGCAGAGGTGGGGAGGGCATGAGCGAGAAGGGGGGGGGGGGAGTGGAGAGAAAAAGAATCGCTTGCTGTCATGATGAATCCCAAACATTTTACCGAATTCCTTTCGTCCAAGAACGGGAAGCAATAGTGCAATTTGATTGGTTAGTAGCCCTTCAATCAAAAAGCGACATCAAAAATTTGGCATTCATGCCGTATAATCCGACAACCGGAACACGAGAAGATCAAAATATACATATAATCAGAGTCCGAGGAATCCTTCAAATTTTCTGTTCAGGAAACGTTGAAAGATCTTTCGCCAAACGGCAATCACATCAACCTAAAACCGGAGCAGGAAGCTGCCATTAGAGTCTAGTCCGTGGACAGAATGTCCTTGCAATCCATTTATCAAATACTTGTGGAAGTGAAGAAGAAAATTTCAAAAGCTCGTGGTCTGTCTAGTGTAAAATGGGGTTGACAGGCCTACACTGCTGCTACGGTTTGCGACATTTGTACATTTTCCGTTCTCTTTTTGGTCTCTCCACCTTTCTTTGCTTCACATGTGTTTATGAGGGAAACTCCATGTTGTGTTATTAGGAGGAATTTTAAATAGACTGAGTGGATCCCGCGTCAGACAATGCTTTTGCAACGTTTTAGAGGTCATAGGTCTTCATGGTTACCGCTGTTATCTGCTGTTATCCGCTGTTACTCTCTTTCGAGGGGAAAAGTTTAACATATTTCGTGAACATGATTGGGCACCTCTATTTTGCCGCCCAGCTGGTTGATTCAGTAGAACTCTTTGGAAGTACAGCACTTTGCTTCTTATCACGTTATCACGGATATCATATCTTCGTCCGGTTTTTCTTCAGATTGCGGTACCTTTAATTACTTCGGGAAAGCTATGTTTTTGTTTATATAAAATAACTTAGATACCGTACGCACGTTGTGATTGGTCAACAGAGTTGCTAAACTTATGTTCTATCGTACCGGTAAACCACGGTTCCCGATCTATGGCAGCTCTACGCGAGAACTTGAGAACTCGGAACTCTATAACAATTAACAAATGTAACAAACAGTTTTGCCTTTCACTAGCTGAGATATCAATCACACAAATATCTTTTCATTCAACATATACATGACAAATTGCAAGGAAGCAAAAAACCAGAATCGAAGTCGGTCGTCGTATAAAGCTTTATCTTTTTTCCACGAGAGCAATTTTACGCTGACTCCGGTTACGCTTGAGATTAAAATTAAGGAAGTTTTAAAACTCTTTTTTCGGTGCTTTTCACGGTCTTAGGGGGACGAAGTCAGAGGGGCTAGACTGATCAATTTGGGTTGTCAAAAAAGCGGGGGAAATATATCTTTCTATCAGAATTTTTAAACTCAATGCATACATGCATGACCCAATATATGAATTTGGTTTCTCAAGCAATATAGTTTTCATTTAGGGGCAACACGGACTTCATAGCCTTCAGCATAAATAAATAAATTCTGAATAAATTTCGGAGGCAGCGTTTCTGTAACTTAGCTTTATTCCACTCGCAAAACTTTGGAAAGTTATCGTTAAACACTGCGTTGAATCACTTCCCCAAGCGTATGAAGTTTGGACTACTTGCAAACTTTTCGTACAGTCTTACTTT
>NW_028301563.1:8850000-8910000 GCF_042242905.1 Orbicella faveolata | reverse complement strand
ACCGACCTGTTCTCTCCGCTATTGTGGCACTGACTAAGTCAAAAAATAGAGTTATTACATGAACGTAGTAAGTAAACCTTAAATTTTACCAAAAAAAAGAAAGACGATTAGAAGTGACTCAGAAACGTCGATACTTCAATTCTGTCCACCTCTGCACTGAAAAAAAAGAAACAGTTTCTCTATCTTTAGCTAGTTTAACGTGGTACACATTGCTTATCAATCGCTATCCTACATTGATTATACCTGTACTAGAGTAAATACTAGTAAATTACATGTTATACAGCTAACAAATATACATTTTTATAATTTTCAGTTTTTCTTAATAAGGAATATGGAATATAGTCAATCCATGACATGGTTTTTTGAGGTTTACTGATGGCATATAATCAGTTTTGTAATAAGTACACGGTTCAGAAGTAGTTACTTGAGTCAAAAAAACAAAACAAAACAAAACAAAACAAAACAAACAGACAAACAAAGAAATAGAAGGTAGTTTAATCATTAGTCTAAAGGGCACCATATTTCTTATACATTTTTGCGTTTTTTCCTCGTGGTGATGATTCACAAGTTAAAATATAGGTAGAGCTAGACATTTCGAGCACCATAGAAAATTGATTAAGAGTCGCAAGCCACAACGCTAATGTTACCTACTGACTTGACTGCTTCCATTGAACGATCACGCGAAGTATCACTCGGACTGCATGTTTCTCGACCATCGCCCTCTACGACACAAGAAGCGAAATGGGACGAGTCAGTGCTCCTTCCGTATTCTGTATCGAAGAGACCTCAGGTGAGATTCAGTATTGCTTTACTTTTACTGTGACACAATACCATACTACACTGGTCATATGCATGTTCCCGCCGCTTTTCTTTAGTCGGTGTGCCCAGATTGAGTCCGCGCTCCACAATCATGAAATTTAAATAGGTTCATGTGATTTAAACCGTAGCTGATGAAAAGAGCGATTAGGCTTACTACTGTAGAGAACGTTAAAGAACAAAACTTGATAATTTCGCTAGAAATTAAAGACGAATTTGCTGTAAGATTCATAGTGGTATTGAAAACTAGATTGAGAAACCTAAATAAAGAAGATATGCAGAAAACTGTCAGTTTGTCTTCTTTTTTTTTTTTTTGCTAGTGATGGTGAAAACAGACTACAGATTGAAAGGTGGTAAAGGGTATTTTCGTGATTCGCGAATGTCCTAATTTTTTTCCCGTGAAATGTGAAATGGCTTGTTCTTTTCTCGTGATTCAGATTCAGATTCAGATTTTTATTAATTGACACTATTTACAGACATATTTCACTATCGCACACTATTACAAAAAATTCATTAATTAAAATAAGGAAAATATAATAATAATAAAACCAAAACAAAATGTGCTCAGTGACCAAAGAAGCATATGCTATCGTGTTGGTCACTGACACGTTCAAAAATAAAAGACAAGACACATCAATTAATAGAAACAATCAGGAGCCATAATCGGGGACGGAGACCGTAAGCGCGCGCCATTTCTAGTATTGGGGTTGTCCCCATGATATGGGACAATAATTCTATTTTTAGAACAAATTGCGCCATCACCTGCGGCACACGCGCGTACATGCTGCGAGGATTTTTGCGGATGTCGGGCGGGGGCCAATGGCGCCCGAAATTCCCGAAATTTTTCATGCTTTAGGCCCACAACTCAACGCGTTTACGTCTGTTGGAATTTTGCTAAAGTATTTTCGTCGTAAGCCGCTCTAGTTTGAGTGAAGTAAGACAGTGTCGAATCTAGGTATGTTTCGCTGTAAGCTTATTTATATCGCTGACCAAGTTGTGTTCTGACAGATGCTTCTTTCAGTTCTTTTACATGAGCTGTACATTACTCCACTTTAAATTTCACATATGTTGAAGATTAACAGCTTTTCCATTGCACAGGAAAAAACTAGCTGGATATATTTAGATATAGCAGAGCTTCAGGACTTCATAGTTTCCTAGCTCCTCTTGCCACACACTTGCGAGGAATTTGCCAGTCTATCGCGACCGAAAACTAAAACAAAATAATTGCTAGTTTGAGTTTCGCCTGAATTGTAAGCAACGCTTGATGTTTCATCAAGGCCCAATAACTTTACGTCCGTAGATACTGCTCAGTTTTATTCGTGTAAAAATACAGTAAATTCTCTGTTGTCGATGAATGAGAGCGCCCGCCGATGCGTGTTTTGTATAGTCAGTAAACATGTCAAATTGTACTTCAGCCGCACTTTCGTGTGAAGCCGCGTGACATCGAACTCAAACAGTAACTCTATAGTTTTTAAATATGTTTAAGATTGATAAATGTTTGAGAATATATTAAAAGCTAAGCTGAAATATGCGAATAAAGCAGAAATAATCAGCAAAGTTACGGTGACGCTTTCTTTAATCAACTTCGAATAACGATTTCGATTTTGTTGATCGAGTTTAAAAAATATCAAAAGCCTACTACTTATTTTCGCAGTTTAAAATTTCACTATGCTTATGTTGAAGAAACAGACATGATGTTAGTAGCCTTTTTTGCGTTCGTGAAATTTGTTGCAGCATCTCAGCACAAAAGATAACGAAAGAAGTCTTTGTCAAGATTTGTTGACAATTGAAAACACCGACTCGGACTTGAAAGTGCACGAACTGCACTACGCAAATAAGCTAATTGTACGCGTCAGACTTTCCTTTCAAAAACTTTTGCAAACTCACCAAACAAGCAGAAACAATAAGAAACCATCAAAACAGGTTTTGGTTATGATTAACCATTGTCCGAGAAACTCACAAATTAACTCGATACCAGAGTAGAGAGTTTTCTTGCTATATTCTTAAGTCAGAACAAATGCAAAAACATATGCATGCGTAAGCTTACAACTAGCGCGAGCAGATCTTATTATTCATTCCCAGCGCGAGATTGAAGTCTTGTTTTCGACCCTGAAAAACCCACCTTTTCCGTTGGCTCAGAGCATACAACTACATATAAGCGCCCTGGTTCTTAGTCCCTGCCTTATTCCCTGCCATCGCTGTGAAAAATACGCAAGAGAATCTCTCAACTTTCACCATTTGATCATGCAACGTGACAACATCCACGCGAGAACCCCCGACATGTGCGTGGATTCGCGCGCATATATGACGTCAGGATGGCGCAATTTGTTCTAAAAATAGAAAAATTGTCCCATATCATAGGTGCGCGCGGATCCCAAGACTTACGGTCTCCGTCCCCGATTATGGCTCCTGAAACAATGCAATAAAGGAAGTAAAATGTGAATAACAAAAGTATTCGAAATAAACAAGTTAAATGAATAAATCATAATGCTGAAGAGTAATATTGAGTATTTAAAAGGTATAGTTTATATTGCTTATAAAAGGAAGTGTAAGGCAGTGAATCGTGATTTCATTAGAAGCCGTGAACCGTGTTTTCCAAAATAATTCTCCGTGAAATGAGAAAGAAGTATTTAATTTGTCGTGAACCGTGATTAATTCTGGTTGTGTCTTCTATTATTTTCGACCGTAATTAGCAATTACGTATATTGCGTGGTCGTGACAGGACAATCATCCCTCTTCGTATTCTTGCTCGGATTTCTTTTTTGCTCCGCGCAGAACAAGAAGTGGACCAATGATAAAGACTATCTACTTATTGACTGAGTAGGATATGGCAAGCCGTTTGTAGCAAAATTCAATCCTTGCAATATAGGTTTAATCCTTTAAATAATGGTTTTATTTAAACATATAAAAAGGCATTCAATCCAATGGGAAATAAAATTTTTGGTTCAATTCAATCTTTTAATTTTCATGATTCAATCCAATACCTAAAATATTGATTCAATCCAATACCTGAAATATTGATTCAATCCAATACCTGGAATATTGATTCAATCCAATACCTGGAATATTGATTCAATCCAATACCTGAAATATTGATTCAATCCAATACCTCGAATATTGATGCAATCCAATACCTCGAATATTGATTCAATCCAATACCTCGAATAATGATTCAATCCAATACCTCGAATATTGATGCAATCCACCTCGAATATTGATGCAATCTTCCTGGGCCGAGGGCGGCCAACAGGAACGAGAGTAGCTGAGCACTAGAAAGCACTGAAAACATGGCGGGCGAAGGAGAACTAGATTTAGAATTCAAGTCTCCTAAGCTTCTTGCAGACGTCTTGGATAAAACGGAAATAATTTTTGAGAATTTTGACTCAGAAGTTGCAGAAGCGCACGCCGACGTTCTTAATCAAACCATTAGTCTGCTTAGGTAAATGAGGCATTGCTACAACCGAGACACAAGGGACACGGAGAATTTAGATTCCGTTACTGTCGCTTTTGTAGATGTAAGTTAACCAATTTTTATGTGACAAACATATTTGTTTATTAAAAGCTGTGTGTGCTAGCTTTTTGTGGGAAAAACATAAACTGTGGCAAATTGTGCTACCACATTGGTCTTTAGTATTGTGCATATTTGTGCTGTCCAATCATTACTGGCACACTAAACTTTGAACTGTAAACAAATTTTTTGCTGTGCTATGTAGACAGTCAAACATTTTTCTCACAAAAACTGCTTGTGTAAACCTGGCTTTATGTTATTTTTGAAATAAGAACCTTTACATTTTACAAGACAGCAATCATTGAACATTGGGACGTGTTTTAAGCTTTTCAATGTTGTTGTCTCATGTTTTGCATTAGTTAACCCACCTGTGGTACTTTTTTCCTAAAAACGATGTTTTTCTTGATATTCTGTGACAAACATTGCACCAATTTGTTGTAGATATTATCGGGTACCCAGGGCTCAAGGCTAACACTACTGCCCACTAGCCACACATTTCAGTTTTGAAGAGTAGATTTTGCACTTTCACTAGCCATTGTGACAATCATGATGGAATGGAGTACTGGGCTACTGGATGAAAACAAAATTGAGAATTATCCTGAGAAAGTAAAACTGAAGAGGATAGAAACTAATGAAAACAGGGAAACTATGAGTGGATTTCACGGAAATAATTGCCTCAATAAGCATATAAATATTTAACTATTAGACGGAGATAAAAGAAAATGGTAACACTGATAGAAGTACATCAGAGATTGAACATACCGGTAAGCATATTCAAGAAAAGCAGGATTCGTGTTTGTGGGAGTGAAATTTTCTTAGTGATTATTATTAACATTTTAGATGCAACAAGAAATGTCCAAGATTGACCACTCTTATAAAAAAGTCAGTGAAACTGTGTATTAAAAAGGCTGGCTGGTGCAAAGTTAGTTTTGGCTAGTGACATGAGACCTGTTAGTAGCCATTACGCCATTGCACCAAGAATTTAGTCTTGTGTCTTGGGTACTTTTGAAAATAAGACAACAAATTAACGTTGCAACATTTTAACATCTGTTTTGATAAGCACCTGAAAAATCTACAAGGCAGAGTAGTGCACATGGCAGTTATAAAATGCCCTGATTTCTCTTCAGTTTAGTTGTGTTGCTAGCTAGACGTTAGGCATTCTGTAATTCAAGCAGTTTCTGAGTTTTGTATATCAATGAACAGAAAGATGAGAAAATAATTTACTTGATACAGGGTGAAGTTTTCTGTTGTGAATTGAGTTGCAAAAATACTTTAGTGGGACCATAATCTCCTTTACCCAGCCCACACACATGTAGTATTATGCAACTATCAGTTGCCCAAGTTTAACTGTCACAAGTTCTAGAGCCTCTTGGAAGATGTCTACTCCCATTTGACTTGATTCTCTTAAGGGATCTACCCTTTCCAATACAAATGACTGTACTGAATCATGTTGTCCCAGACCAATTTCTTCAACTACAACATTGTTATCACTGTCCAATGGAGTTGGACCATCAGGATCATCACCATAGTATTCAAAATCATATGACTTTCCATTTTAAAGGGGGTTTTCAGGCTGCATCATATGATAAGCCACATTTGGTATGGCAACCAGTTTTTTTTCTGTTCTTACATTTTGGTGGTTGAAAGCTTCAGTGAACTGGCAAAGAGCTTGGTTTATCCTTGGTTGAAAAACTAAGTTTAAGGTGAAAAGATGCACTGAATTATCAGTGTCCAGGATGCCTGACAATTCCATACTATAAAAAGTGTAAAAGTACAAGTGGAAAGCACAACGGAAAACATCCCTCCACAATCTTTCAGTTCGTTGGTTGTGTTGATGGCCCTGCAGTGAAGCTGCCCCTCTCCTCTCTTCTAACCTGCACCATTGTATCGCACACACCAACGTTTTCAACACCATGATATACTCGTACTCTCAAAGGCCAAAATTAGCCGTCTCTCTTAACGGCATCCAGAAACAATTCAAGAACTGTTTCTGCTTTATTGTTGGCACTACATTTCAAAAATGTTATTCTCCGAGGAAATCCGTCTATACAGCCGTGAATTAGTATTTTCCATCGGATCAGAGAGTGATGTCCATCCAGATGCCAAAGCGAATTTACGCACCCCATCTCAAGACAGTAATTTGGGGATCTAATTTTGTTAACTTTTCTCTTATTCTTCTCCGTTGAGCCCGTAACCCAATGGACTTAAAGAAACCTGCAATGAAGTTATATCCAGTAGCACTCCCGTGGTTAGAAATGTACTCTTGACTGATTTCGGTTCCTTATCGGGTAAGCTGTCGAAACCCCTCATATCTTCTAAGCCATACCGTCTATTACTCTTCTGTGAATTGTCCATCTCGAAACTCCAATCATCTCTGTTATCGTTGTCCAGATGAATCCTAGTCCTCAAAGTTTCTCAAGCACCTCAACAGGAATTTTAAGTACAAATTACTAGAAATTATTAGAAATGGTCTTCCATGATTTCCGCTTTTTTCGCTTTCTATCGTAATGGATTCCGCAGTAAAAAATTGACGGAGTAATAGCTCTGCGACGCAACACACTGAGCACATCTACAAAAGCGACAGTAATGGAATCTAAATTCTCCGTGTCCCTTGTGTCTCGGTTGTAGCAATGCCTCATTTACCTAAGCAGACTAATGGTTTGATCAAGAACTTCGGCGTGCGCTTCTGCAACTTCTGAGTCAAAATTCTCAAAAATTATTTCCGTTTTATCCAAGACGTCTGCAAGAAACTTAGGAGACTTGAATTCTAAATCTAGTTCTCCTTCGCCCGCCATGTTTTCAGTGCTCTCTAGTGCTCAGCTACTCTCGTTCCTGTTGGCCGCCCTCGGCCCAGGAAGATTGCATCAATATTCGAGGTGGATTGCATCAATATTCGAGGTATTGGATTGAATCATTATTCGAGGTATTGGATTGAATCAATATTCGAGGTATTGGATTGCATCAATATTCGAGGTATTGGATTGAATCAATATTTCAGGTATTGGATTGAATCAATATTCCAGGTATTGGATTGAATCATGAAAATTAAAAGATTGAATTGAACCAAAAATTTTATTTGCCATTGGATTGAATGCCTTTTTATATGTTTAAATAAAACCATTATTTAAAGGATTAAACATATATTGCAAGGATTGAATTTTGCCACAAACGGCTTGCCATAATGGGAGGGCCGGACGGGAAAATATTTGGCTCGAGGCCAGGACGTACGGACCGAGCTGCGCTCGGTCCGTACGTCCTGACCGAGAGACAAATATTTTCCCGTCTGGCCCGACCTTAGTCAGTCAATAATCATTTTATCATATGACCACTTAACTGTTGAAAACTTTGAAAATTCTGTTTGAACCTAAATAGGACGCGATTATATAACATCAGACGGCCGCGCGCGGAACAACCAAAGAAAAGATTCTACAATAAAAACTTGTCATTTATTTCTTCGCGTCGAACACGAAACGTACAATTCATCGAAAAACACGACTCATTTTCTCATATTTGTTTTTCAATGTAAATTCATGCTAAAACCCCAACAGAAAGTTGACGTAAAGGTGTCAAAAATATGTCAAAACCATCAAAAACTTAGCGAGTGACAAAAGTTCGTTTCACGCTTCACTGAAATTGTTCACAAATCTTCTTCTTCTTCTGAAGACTCAAGAAAATGTCGGCGTCGTTTCAAGCTATTTGTCGACCTCTTGGATTCTCTTGAACAAGGGAGAACCAGCAGCTGAATATTGATGACACCGATGTTGGCTCCCGCAAACAGTGTCTGGGTTTGCTGACTTTGCTGGCTTTGCTGTATAGTGGAAATTACACTATAAACACAAGCGAGTTTTATTATCTGGATGAACTCTACGGTAATGAACTTGTGTTCGTACTCAGTTTTGTCTCTTCAAACAACACTGTTGTAGAAACTGCAGAGCAATTTATCCTAATGTGCACAAAGTATGTTTGTGATTTCTCTGGTTTAACCAACTTCTCCCAGAAACGCTGGAAACTCGAAGAACTTATATCGTACTTTGTTTTCTTCACGTTGCGGTTTTCTTGCTTTTGACCCACGATGAATTCTTTGATGCTTTCCACTGAAAGAAAGAAGTTTCGCCTCAAGACTGTTTGCTTATTCCAAAGGTTAATTATCGGACAGTTCATCCGGAAAAGTTGTTTTCTTGACCGCCTGCTTGCTTGTTGGCTTCTGAGAAAGTTGTGAACTTTTTCATTTGTGAGGAGTGTTGACTTTCTTTCTGTGCTTTCGGAGTGAGTTGGCGACTGAAGTAGTTCTGCATCAGACAGTTCGCCTGGATAGTAAAATTCGCTCTCAGAATGTTCACTTTCATCACTCGTTTTGAAGAAAACAAAATTTTACAGCAAAAAACTGTTTTTGTCATTAACTCGCATCGATTTTGCTTTACGCGTTTCTAGTCGGGCCGTACGCATTTCTAGTAGGGCCGTACGTGTTTTTCCGGCCCTATGACTTCGACGCGTACGACCCTCATACGGGACCTTTTTTCTTATGGTTTTCCATGGAAATTGCGCGCGGGGCCGTACGGGTCATATGATAAATCTAAATAACAAGGTTGAGTCCTTGGGAGTTATACAAAAATGCCATTTTATTTTATTTTATTTTACTTTATTTTATTTTATTTTATTTTATTTTATTTTATTTTATTTTATTTTATTTTATTTTTATTTTTATTTATTTTTTTTTTTTGTGAAACGGGAAATGGCGATTTTATTTCCCGTGAATTGTGAAAGGACCTATTTATTTTCCGTGAGACATGATCTTGACCCCCCCCCCCCCCTCCCCCCTTCTTTACTACCCTCAGGTTAATTAGTCGTCTGCCTGGCCAGGGAGGCGCGATGGCCTCATG
Organism: Orbicella faveolata; assembly: GCF_042242905.1. Classification (NCBI taxonomy): domain Eukaryota; kingdom Metazoa; phylum Cnidaria; class Anthozoa; order Scleractinia; family Merulinidae; genus Orbicella; species Orbicella faveolata. The sequence continues at coordinate 8,900,796 of NW_028301563.1, read as the reverse complement.
GTTAGTTCGCTCATTTCCGTATCGAGCAGTCTGGGTCCGATCCTTGGCCGGGGACACTGTGTTGTGTTCGTGGACAAGACCCTTTACACTCGCAGTACCTCTCTACATCCAGGTGGATAAAACGGTACCGTTGAACTTAATGCTGGGGATAACACTGTGATGGACTAGCATCTCATCCAGGGAGAGCAGAAATTCTCCTATAGTGGCTTCAGGTTACAGAGAGGGGGATAAGCTCCGGCTTGATGGGCCACTTGGCTAGTATACAGACTTTACCTTCACCTAGGAGTAATGGGCCAAAAAAAAACTGTCTGCGAAAAGGTTTCTTACTTATTGTTAGTTGTAGTTTTGCTGTTTTATTTTAACGCAGCTATCATAAATTGCAATATTACGTTACATGTTGTCTCAATGTCTCCTGATAATCCGAACTGTCGTAAATTGTAACAACACTTTGTCTTGTTCTGAAATAAGACTTAAATTAAGCTTTTACAGTTTTCCAGAAAGTTCCTTTTTTTATCAAATAACAGTCAAAGATGTCACGGTGAAAAGTTAGTTTAGTGCTGAGCTGCGTAATTGGGGCATCCCGAACTAGGTTATATGTTTGTTTTCTTTGTTTTTCTTTGTTTTTTGTTTGTTTTTTTCAGCGGAAGCAGCATTCGCCTTAGCAGCATAACTCTTTTCAATTTTCTTCGTGCGTAAAACACTCGGCAAGTATTTATGTCGCCCCAGTACCCTTCCGCTAAAATTCTATTTAATCCACCGAAATTACACGCAATATTAGATATGAAAGAGTTTTGAACAAAGCGGTTTTTTGATTACAAATTGTGCTGCCTACGCGACTAGCCTGACATATTGAACTTTCGAATTATTTCCTTCGGTCGCTTTAAGCCAGTGGGAAATTTTCATGCTGATAACGGAACCAAGAATAATTGTTGTGGACTTCTCGTGCGTCCGATTCGTTCGACTACTATATGGTCTTCCAAAACATCTAATTTCAAGATTACATTCTATTCAAAATACAGCAGCTCGAGTTGTTACACGTACTAGGAAATTTGATCATATCACCCCTGTCCTAAAACAGCTCCACTGGTTACCTGTTTGCTACCGTATAATTTTTAAAATTCTCCTACTGGTCTACAAAGCTCTCAATGGAACAGCGCCTTACTACATCAGTGAATTACTTAAGTGCAACACCTCTCAACGGAAATTAAGATCGTCCTCTCAACACCTTCTGGCGACCCCGAAAGGTAGACTGAAAACATATGGAGAGAGAGCATTTGCTGTGGCGGCACCGAGACTATGGAACTCGATCCCACTTGAACTAAGATCCAGTAGTTCGATTGACATTTTTAAACGGCATTTAAAAACATATCTTTTTAAACAAGCTTTTTAACTCTTTTAATTTTTAGATGATTTTTTTTTTATTTTTTCCCCTCCCCTTTTTTAGCTTTTTAAATATATATTTTTTTATTTAATACAAAGCGCCATGGACAAATAGTGGATTGGCGCTATATAAATATTTTATTATTATTATTATTATTATTATTATTATTATTATTATTATTATTACTACACTGACGCGCGTCAGCTCGAACTCGTTTCCCATTGTTACTCGTGCGCCTGCTAATAATAGGCTTACGTAATGGCGCAAGGTGATTATTGCTAATAGTTCATTCAATGTGGGTCGGTTACCGGCTTTGAGGAAGTCTATCAGGATGAGCTTTGAAAAGCAATGAAACTACAGTAGGATATACGGAATGAGAAGACGTCTTCGTTATTCAGTTTAGCTATAATTACGATTTATTATATAGATACGAGTGTTTTACTGGAAAATAAACCACTCGCTCAAACTACATTCGGGACCCAAGTGGCGTATTTTCCATATCCTCGCTTGTGAGGATATTGATGACGTCATTTTCCACTTTTTCAAGGTTGGTTGTGCAAACAGTCAGTTTGTTTACATAATAAGAAAAAAAAAATTATACGGTTGTTAGAATATATGAATTTTATTAATAAGAGGGAACGTATACGAAAGAAATACAAAAGAAAAAGAAAAATTATTTCCCATGTATTTCATATAAACTACATAAACTTAACAAATTGAAGTCAGTTTTTAATGCGTCTGTCATATTATTGATCATGAATTCCGTCATAATATTGTCAAAGAAGATGTGGTTCCGCAGACTACTTTGACAATGTTATGACGACATTCATTCTCAATAACGGGACAGACCCAGGAAAAACCGACGTCAATTTGTCTTTTGCGATAACAAATTGTCAAATTGTCCGCTCTCGCTCTTGACGCACGGCATAAATTATAAATTCATGTGTCTGTCCGCTTATTGAGAATGATAATTAGCCAATGAGCGCGCGAGAATCTCTGCAGTTATCGTAAAAATGCTAACAGCTGACTTAACTATTTTAGTTTAACTGTAGATCACGGATCGCTTCAGAAACGATTTTTTTAGCAGTAAACAATGGAAACCTGTCAAGAAACCCGTCACGGGCAAATCGAAGTGATGACGGCGCAGCGACGAAAGTTGACGTTCAGTCATGCAGTAATAGTGTATTTGAACTGAAATAGCGATAGATCAAAACTTATTTGTAAGTTGTAGGTTAAATTCAGTCGAGGAAACATATGAAATTGAAGTTCGGAATAATGAGAGAAATTCTCCATGCCGGGCCAATTCCCTCTAAGAGAAGCGCCTGCAGGGAATATGGTAATTGTATTTATCAAAACAGATATCCAGTCCAAGATGATGGATAAGCCGACAATCTACAAGGAGAGAACTCAGGGAGAAGTGAAAATGACGAGGATAATCGTAACGAACTTTGATCAACAAATCTTAATTGCTGCAATAAACACCAAGTAAAAACATTTGTTTTTGAGGGCGTGGTTCAGAGTCAGCTTACCCTTTAATATTTTATTTATTTACTAATTATTTACCGTTTACTAGAATGTTCTAAACTTTAGATAGCATTACAGACGATAGCTTCGAATTTCCTGCTCTCTGACAAGTTTTTCCTAAAAGGTACCCGGATAACTGTAAGGATGATCACCTTGGTCGCCTTTATCTCGGAGTTCTCACCCCCAAGAAATCAGCGCTGATAAGAAAGACTTCCGTTTTTAAAGGCAGGCTTCTGTTCGTTGAGGTAACCAATAAAGTTTAAATCTTCCATGCGCACAGTAAATCCGTATAACTGTTTAACAATTTCTAACATCCAACGCGATTGGCTGGATTTCGCTCGAGGGTACCCTGTTTTGTCAGCGCGGTCACGAGGAAGAATTCCCACTGAAATCTAAACTGCGGCTTGGCCGCTCTCGTGAGATACTCCGCGGCTGAAACAAGGCACTTGCAACAGGGCTCTTGCAACAATGATTGCGCAAAAAGATCCGAAAACAAGAGAGACTGATCAGAGGTTAAGTTAAGTGGGTGCATAGATCAGTCTGAATGGGTCAAATCAGTGGCAAGTTTACACACAAAGTAAATTATCTTATCTTTGAACAAATTTATTACAAGTTTTCGCTCCATTTGCGACGAAACTCTTGCTTGGTTGGTTCCTAAGTATGGTGGCTTGCCTCTGTAAATCGATTCGGGATCGTTTTCTCAATACAAAGAGTATTCGCGCATTTTCCCAGAAAGTTTTTTTTTTTTTTTTTTTTTTTTAATTTATTTATTAACACACAACAAAACACTTTGTTATCTAATCAGTCTGCAGTGAAACGAAAACAAAATAATTTCTAACTTAGTACAAGTAAGAAAACACCAGTAGTATAGGAGGGGGCAAGTCGTTTATTGATCAGACATAAACAGCCCTATCATAGTTCATTACAGCAAACATAAACATCATAAACTACAATATTGTAGCTATTAATACAACAAATGTACTCAAAAAACACAGAAACATTACTAAAACAAAACTTCTAGAATGAAGCTAGTGATCAAAAAGGGGGATGCCTTCGAGTGGCAACTCCTAACGGACAAACTCCTTAAATATTCGGCTTAGCATAATAACGTGGCCTGCATACCCACGAATCTATATACCAGCACACACCCATCTTACGGTAACAACGTGTAAATTATATACTGAAACTACTTACAATACCAACTACTACAAACTAAAGGACAATTTGATTTCATTACTTACAATTTTTAACCTGCTTGCTTACAAAAACTAATGCTAATGCAATAAATTCTTAATAAAACACGGCTTACAAAGTTTTTTTTTATCACCTTTTTAAAGCACAAACCAAAAAAATAATTTACAAGTAGACCACTAATGTTACGTGATACTAAAAATAACGCACACAAACAACTAGCACTAAAAACTAACGTATATTACATTACATCGCTAAAGCTTTTAGGCTACATTACACAGAAGGACAAAATATAATTACAACATGAATTACAGAAATTCAAAGAAATAACAAACATGGCACCACGGCCGCTTTCATTATTGGGAATATTAGAACAGGCATTGTAACATTTGTGCAAAAAGTACAAAAGGAAAAAACTCAACTATTTACCCATCGCAAATATAGAGAGTGGTCCACTTAGCTTCGTATTTTATGCAGTTAGAGCTTTTAATACCCGTTTGTCGTTCACATTTGTCGTATGCCACATTCGGAACATCGAGAAAAACCTGCCTGGTTTTCCCGCGCTGAGCATTTTAACGCAGCTCGACATTCTATTGACGATTTCCTTGTTCGTGGAATTTTGCTCTGCGGCTAGCCTGCGTAGCTTGGCGGTTTAAGCAATTTCTTTTAAGCAATTTGAGCGCGAGCGCACAAAGCGGCGAAGCCGGGAGGAACCGCCTGCCTGGATTACCCGCATTTTTTGTTGCCGCCCCCTATTACATTTTTGACAACTCGATGACAGGCCTTGTGAGTCATATTAACACTGATGATCAGAGCATAGACCGTATTAAATAAGAAACTTCCAGCTAACTTGGCAGGGAAAGGTCACTGCGATGCTGCAGAGTCTATCAAAACAAAACTATCTGATGCTTTCCGATGCTATGGCGATGCGGTGTTTGCTCGGTGGCGGCAAAGGGCAAAGCCTGTCAAGGGAGGAATCGAGAGGATAATTGTGGACTTTGTTGTTGTCCGCTCAAGATCAAATTCGGGGAATTTAAACATTTCGATTCAAAACCTTTTCAAGGTCTCTAAGCGTGAAGGATTTCAAATTGGCACTTCGTCGGAAATCTGAAATTGGTCTAGAAATAGAAAGATCAGACACATCATCTGATCGTGTGCGCCATGTCTAAGCCGTAAAATAAGAAACGCTTTTGAACTTCATAATTTCATCTACTCGATCCCGCAGAAAGTGAAGCAAGCCGCGATCGAAGTCCTCAAACAACAAAAGGACTGAAAACATCAGACGACAATTCCATTGCTGTGAAGTTCAGCAATAATATTTCTGAAATTGGTCGTCGATGATGCTCTTTAACAGCGAAATAACGACGATACTTGTTCTCGTAGACAACAATTCCTGTCTGGTGAGCGCAAACAGTGAAACACGGTAAAAATCATGCTTTGGCCAAGAACAGGCATCACATCTCTCCCATGAGGCAAATTATTTACGGTTGTTCCTTGCTCGTGTTTGGCAGTTAACAGTTTCGGATTTCGCGATTTTCGCGAAGAATATTCAGGCGCTTTCGACAACGCTCTCTCGATTATTTTCTGTTTACACGTTAAAGATCTGCGTTGTAATCAGTGTTGTTCCTTGAAGGTGTCCCTTGGGAGAAAGTTTTAATTGATGGGTTAGCCTTCTGATCCAATGGCAATGGCCACTACGCCAGCGTACTGGACTAACAAAAAATGCCGGTCATCCGTGCAGGCGGTTTCCCAGTTGTCTCTCTCCCAGGCTCCTTGCGGCTTCGCCGCTTTCTTAGCGCGCTCAAATTGCTTAAAAACCCCAAGCTAAGCAGGCTCCTCTGCGGCGTGACCTCCCAAGGGAAGCAACTGGAGATGCGCCTGATTTTCAAACTCGACACCAGTCATTCGCGCGGCCTAAATTGCGACTTCCGTTTCCTTTATATAAGCCCCGCGCGCGCACTGTACTTTTTTAATTTCAATTTCAGATCCCTGGCGTATACAAGTGTTGCACATGGTTTTCCACTGATGGAGGGCCAAACCCGAAACGTCTGGAAACTTTACCCGAAATATGGCACTTTTATTCATGATTATTCTTACTGAACACTTACATGGAAGTCTTTCCCCAAGGCCACGCAGCTGACGGAAATTTTTCGGTAAATCCTTGATTAATATATTGTTCACAAAGTAACAACATTGCCTACTGAGGTTGGCGGCAGAAAAGTACCTGACCTACTTAACCCATGCTGTTTTCTTAGACCAAGGACAATCTTTACGGAATGCATCAATTCATTGATACGAAACGCAGTTAAGAAAGGATTGACCACCGAATTAAGAAAAAGAAATACTGATAGTGACTCTCTGAGAGCCAACAACCACTTTTCACCACGGCAAACATCACAGTTTGCTTGCAAAAGAATTGCTACAAAATATGGGATGATTGAGATAATTAGGGAAAATAAAATGAGAAACGAAGTTGTAGCAATTTTTCGTTCCATTTGGGCAGTTTTTAATCGTCTCCTATCGAAAAGTGTTGGGTTGCTGGGCATGGATGTTTGCCTTTGAAAGTCAACTCGAGAGCGTTTTCTTAAAACGAAGAATATCCCCATGTAGGCTAAAATGGTCACAAGAGGAAATGTCGTGTGCAAATGTATATCTATTAGAAGGTAAACATCAATTGGAATTCCAGTCAGTTGGATTGAGGCAAAAATCGATGAAAAAACCATTATGCTTGTGTTGCATAAAGCAAGTTTCCTTGGTTTTACTTTGTGAAGATAGAAATGAGGAAACACAACAGCCACGAAGCGATCTACTGACATCGCCGTCACCAACAGAATAGAACTGTTAACTCCAATGTAACCCAATATTCTAGCAATGTCGCCTTCTTGTGTGATTTGTTTATCACCAAAAGCGCACAAAAATCGAGTTATTGCTTCTGAGGAGCAAACCACGATTCCAACATACAGATCAACCGCTGACATGAACACCAAAACTACCGAGAACGTTTTCCTGAAGCAGCGAAGAGGATTCCTGTACAACGCGGTCAACACAATTGCATTAGGAACAGAAATGACTATTGACAGCAGCGCAAAAGGTATTCCAGTTCCAAGACACAGTGATTTCTCAAAGACTCTCTCCATTGCAAAGCTAAAATTAAGGAGAATCTTTTGTTACTGAAACAGAAGAATACGATGGTGTAATATCGTTGTTCGTCTTTGGATCGGAGCAAACACAAGGTTCTATAAAAGGTCTGGATTTCCGTCATATTTTCATTTTATATCCTCTTCCCGTCACTACTAATCAAACAAAGAAAGAGCTTTGTTTTCCTGTATTTACTTTTCGTGCAATTAAATTAAACCGCAAAATTTAACGAGTTAGCAATACTATTAAAATAACACCTGCTATGAAATAAAGATTGGTATGTTAAGCAGCAGAGCCACTGTTTGAAATTATTGAAACATATTTCCAAACTAAGTAGTGCCCTGAATAATCTAGACGCTGTGTTAGCTTGTTTTACAAGATTATCCCCATATAATGAGACTATCTAGCCGGAAGTAATTGTCCACTTTTCAGTTGCCTAATTAGCGAGATTACAAGTTCACCCAGTGTAAAACCAAACACCACAATTTAAAATGTAGTTTCTATAGCCATGGCCATTTTAAAGGAGAGAAAGATAGAAACCAAACACATGAAGACTTACTGCCAACATCGCGTTCAAAGTTTCAAGACACTTTCTCTCACTCTATCCTCTGACACATTTAATCATGCATTATTTATTATTTTATTGCATCTTTAAGTACCGTAAACTGATCTAGGGGAGGCCTCCCCCTCAGCCCTCTTTACTTTGGGTATAAAAAGAAAAAATCGCAGAGAGAAGAAAAGCCAGCAGAGCAAGCAACCCCCCTCCCCACCCCCCCCCCCCCCCCTTAGCTCAAGATCTGGATCCACCACTGGCCGCTTACAAGCCCAGGGCTTCTACAACTTCGTAAGGGCTTTTAGATGAGCTGATAAACGGAGGGGCTTATGTCCGAGGGGGCTACTACCGGAATTTAAAAAACAAAAGGTTTCGAAATGAGCTATAGCTGTACATGTTGATGGAAACATGTTTTTCATTTAATGGTAATTAAGAATTAAAACATCATAATAAAAAGAAATTCAAAACAAGGAAAGCTAGAGGGGAGTTATGTCCGGGGGGAGGGGGTGGCGGCTTATAACCGGATGTATTTTTTGGTCATTTTGTCGGTAGATGGGCCTATACCCGGAGGGCTTTATAAGCAGCAGTTTACGGTATGCCTGTATACAAAAGTAGGATTTGATGGTTTTTGCTTATTAAAATAATACAAAGATCTTATAAAGATTTGTTATACGCTAGGGAAGTTTGTTCCCCAATCGCAAGACAAATTGCGCGAGACGCTGCCTTAAACGGCTTCGAAAAATTCTTTGAGTATTTCCCAAGGTTTTCGTTGCAGTAATAATTGTTTACCCATAGAGTGAACCTTGATTGCACTTCGTATTTTTACTTTTTTTTTACTTTTGAACTTTTTCTCTTGACTTTATGTAATGCCTCCTGTAACTAAAGCGTTGCTAGACGTGTTCATCTAAAGGGGTGTTTCAATGGGTAGCTTTCGGTGCAAAATGTATTGCAGCATAATTACGAGACAATGAGTAGGAAGAAAAATTTCCTTCTATAGTGCTAAAGTTTTTAAAGGCATCATTGTGTATATTACGACAATATTTCTACAGGTTTATTAGATTTTTGGAGATACGTTTGGCTAGTGACTTTTCACAAAAGATAATGGTGTGGCAGCGGTGGGATTCGAACCCACGCCATCGAAATGACTGGTGCCTAAAACCAGCGCCTTAGACCACTCGGCCACGCTACCAGCTCTTCTTACAGTTTTGATATTATTTAATAATAAGACTACTCGCCCTCGTTTTCTAGTAATTAACTGGTTTTTGTTTTTTTTTGTTTTGTTTTGCTTTGCTTTGCTTTGTTTTGTTTTGTTTTGTTTTGTTTTGTTTTGTTTTGTTTCTTGCTGTCGTTGTTCATTCATCCTATTTTCGTTTTAGGCTTGGCTTATAAAAATTTGGCGGGACGTATCTCCCCAGAACGAACTAAGATCTGTTCGTTACATTTTAAGCCAACTGTTTCTTGTAAAAGTTTGACAGGTGGCCGATATTTAATAGATGATGCAGCATCTCCCAAAAGGAAGGCGTCACGTAAGCGGTCGCAACATCCCTCTTCAGCAGTTGAGATGCCAATCTTCCGTAGCGTGAGCGAAAACAGCGATCCTCCGCTTCGGACGAAATCAGCGATTTGCGCGCACATTAATATATATATTGCAAAGCTAGAAAAACAAATAAAGTCTCTACCGCTAGAAATTAAGCATCCTTTGAAGAACGTCGACGAGCTTCTCAACAGCCTGTTTGGAATGACAAGATTAAAGACTCTGATTCGGACATCAATTTTTACACGGGATTTCCAAATTGTAAAACCCTTCTAGTTGCTAAAAGTTGTTTTAAACCCAGGTGAGAATGGTGAGAACATTGTTTATGCTAACAGCACTACAGAAGATTTAGAATTTTCAGTATCAAGTGATGTGGATTGGTGCCAGGGCATCGAAAACTCAGTACCCTGGATGACTTCTTTATGGTCCCTGTCAGAATGAGGCTTGCGTTATTTGAACTTGATTTGGCCCACAGATTCAGAGTGCATGTTTCCACAGCAAACAGGATCTGCATTTCCTGGGTCAATTTTTCGTACTTAAAATTGGGCTACCTCAACATTTGGTCGGACAGACAGAAATTAGACAAGGCAATGCCCCAGTCATTCAAGGACAAATACCCCAAAACAAGGGTCATTATTGATGGAACAGAGATCAAGTGTTAGAGCCCATCCTCTTTACTTTTGCACAGTACAAGAGCCATAAAATATGTAAAGACCTCTTTGAACCTATTGGTGTTGGCGGCCTAAACATCCCCCCGTTTCTTGGTTTGCGAAGTCAACAGACCCTTTTAAAAGTCATTACCACTCAAGAAATAGCATCAGAGCGAATTCATGTAGAAAGTGCCATAAACAAGGTGAAAAACTTCTACGTTTTTGATCAAGCTATTCCACTGTTTTTAGCTGGTAGTCTGACTCAAATGTGGACTGTTTGTAATAATTAGTAGGTGGTTTGTATCTCTAAATATCAGGGAGGTGTCCTTTTAAAACTTTACTTTAGTAAGTAGAAGTAATTTGTCATCCACTGATACCGCTTGCTAATGTTGCCATAACAGTGACTGTGCCAGTTGTTGGGACAGCACACACTTCAACTGGCACTGGTAGTGCCTTGAAATATTTAGCAAAGTGCTTAAAGAAAAACTGTTCTAATTTTACCAACATAGTGGTAACAAAGTCTGCATTATAGTAAATACGTTTAATGACCATCCCTTGAAATGTGTAGGTAACAAAGTGGCACCACCTTGCCTCTGTTATTCCCATTTGCCCTTAAACCTGATAATAGAATTTGTGGTTTGTCTTTAAAACTGGGAAGCCATCATTCAGCTGCAGATTAAATTGACTATCACCAGCACATGCTGTCTTGGGTATGACATTTCGGTGTTTGCAGGGGCATTTTTTGGTGTTTGCAGGATGATTTTTCGCCCTATGGATGGACTCACTCTGGTTTTAACCACTTCTGCTTCGAAGATATCCATGGATGTTTCTCCGATGGTTTTCTTCCTGGCAATTTTAGACGTGAATTTAGCCTGGTTGGATCTCACGTGGTTATAAGACGGCAAGAACTCAGTAGTCTTGAAGTGTTCCAACCATGCTCAAAACAGGCTAAGCATGGGTCTACCTGTTTAGTTCTTCCCTCGAAACCTTTTGTCATGGATTTGACAGTGCATGTTGATATATCTTCAAATCCAGGACCTGAATCTAACCAAGAAGCTACCTCAAGGTCGGTTGGATTATATCATCATTCGTTTCGGTCGCCACAGCTTATTACATATCCAAGAAGTGAGTTGTTATCAGTGCGGCGTTTTTCGCCGGCTCGTTTGCCTTTTCATCTGGTTTCGGTCTTAAAGGATTTCAGTTTGCTTCGGGCAAGAGGATGTAGAGCAGGTGTATGGGCGAAGTCACGAACGAGGCAGAGGAGCATAAGGACGGTTGTTTCAAATCGAAATGATCGTTTTTCGAAATTTGCATCTTTGCTTAATCGCGACAATCTCGTGAAGGTGCAGATCTCACAAGTTGCTAACACCCAGGATACTTCTCACGCGATCAACTTTTGTTTGCTCAATTCCAGGTCAATAAGGAATAAATCTAGCGTACTGAAAGACTTTGCTGTTGACAAGGATATCGATCTTCTTGCTTTGACGGAGACGTGGCTCAGACCTGGAAATATTGATTGTGTTGAGATTGGTGATTTATGTCCCACTGGTTATGATTTTATCCACATTCCACGGGAATCGAGAGGTGGTGGTGTCGGCTTGCTTTTCAAAGAAAGTATGGATATTAAATGCAAAAATAGTGAGTGGAACACTTCCTTCCAGTCGTTCGAATTCTTGGATGTTCGTTTCAAGAGCTCAAAGATGATCAGGATGATAATTATTTACCGCCCACCGTCATCTGTGCCTTTGTCAACATTTTATCGTGAATTTTCTCTCCTGCTTGAGGAATTGGCCACAGCATCAGGCGAGCTTTTAATTGTCGGTGATTTTAATCTATATGTGGATTCTTCGCGTGATGTCAACGCATTGCATTTTTGTGACCTAATAGCGTCTTTCGATCTGAAACAATGGGTGACTACGCCGACTCACACAAGTGGTCATATCTTGGATTTAATCATTACTAGAAATCAGTGTAAACTTATAGACAATGTTATGGTTCATGACCCTTTGATTTCTGATCATTACGCTATTTTTATGCATTTATTATTGCACAAACCACAATTTCCAACAAAAACTATTCGCCACCGGAAGCTGCGTTCGATTGATTATGCTGAATTCAATGACACTATCATGAATTCGTCCTTGTTTGATGAATCACGGCGTGATTTGGATTCGTTAGTTGATTCCTATCATCGGGTCTTGAAGTCCACCCTTGATGTTTATGCCCCCGAAAGGACCCGTAAGGTAGTTCTTCGTCCTTGTGCGCCTTGGTATTCAACTGACATTAGTGTTCAAAAGAACATAAGGAGGAAGCTCGAACGTAACTGGCGACGTACAAGATTACCTGCAGATAGAGAACGGTATGTGTTTCAGAACAGTGTTGTTAATGACATGATTGCCTCCGCGAAGCACACATTTTATTCATCAGTGATCCAGGAAAACTCAGGGAACTCTGGACGTCTTTTTAAGACAATAGAGAAGCTTCTGCACTCCAATCCAGTCCAGCGTTATCCATCTGGGCCTAATAACTGTTCTCTGTCCGAATCATTCGTTGAATATTTTAGTGACAAAATTGTTAAAATCCGCAATGATCTTGACAAAGTTGATGGAACTCTGAATGACGGTCAAGTTACTTCATGCAATGCTGAGTCTGAAAGCTGTCGAGCTGGTCAGCTGCTAAGTGAATTTAAACTGGTCACTGAGGAGGTCGTATCTGGTTTCGTGAATCGCCTGTGTTCAAAGTCCTGTACACTTGATCCAATTCTATCTTCAGTGTTCAAAGGGTGCCGTCATTATCTGCTTCCAATGATCACTCGTATAGTTAACTTGTCTCTTACAAGTGGCCAAGTACCTGATAGATTCAAGGTTGCCATGTTGAAGCCGTTGTTGAAAAAGAGTGGAGCTGATCATGAACTATTTTCTAACTTTCGTCCTGTCTCGAATTTATATTTTCTATCCAAAGTTACGGAGAAAGCAGTTGCAGCACAATTAATGGACCACCTTAATGATAATGAAGGCTTATTAGAAGAATTTCAGTCGGCATATAAATCTCATCACAGTACAGAGACTGCGCTTGTGAGAGTTCAAAATGATATTTTGAAGGCTATTGACAATAACAGATCGGTTATATTACTATTGCTCGATTTATCGGCTGCGTTTGATACTGTCGATCATTCGATTTTGTTATCTAGACTACAGAATCGCTTTGGTATTAAGAACACTGCTCTTAATTCGTTTCATTCGTACCTTCACTCACGCGATCAGTTTGTTTCTGTTAATGGAATTGAATCGTCAAAGAAGAATTTACCCTACGGGGTACCACAGGGTTCTGTACTGGGACCCTTGTTGTATTCCCTTGATACAAGTCCGCTGGGTGACATAGCCAGAAAGCATAGCATACCGTTTCATCTCTATGCAGATGACACACAGTTGTACTTGTCGTTTACGTCCAACTGTCCTAATCATCTATCAAGCTCAAAGATGGCCGTAGAATTATGTGTTAAGGACATTGGGGACTGGATGCTGCGCAACAAACTTAAGTTAAATCGGGATAAGACTGAACTTTTGGTTATTAGTTCTAAATATCGTCCACGACCACCCCTCGACTATATACGAGTTGGTGATGAAGTAATCAAGTCTAGTAAACAGGCCAGGAATTTAGGAGTTGCATTCGATCAATGTTTGGATTTCAAAGAACACGTTAAAATAACCTGCAAGAGCGCATTTTTCCGCATTCGTAGTATAGCTAAAATTAGGCGATACCTATCCCAGAGTACTACTGAGACTATTGTTCACGCTTACATAACATCGCGTTTGGACTATTGTAACGCCCTACTGTATGGTCTCCCAAAGTATCTGATTAATAGACTTCAGCTTGAACAGAACTCAGCAGCTCGCCTTGTTACCTTGACTAGACGGCAGGAACACATCACACCAATACTAAGGAGCTAACATTGGTTGCCAGTTCATTTTAGGATTATTTTCAAAATATTGTTATTAACTTACAAAGCTCTGAATGGACTGGCCCCTGATTACATTAGAGACCTACTGCGATTTAACATTTCTGGTCGGACACTAAGATCTTCAAACAACAGGTTACTTGATGAGCCTAGAGCAAATCTTAAAACGTATGGTGAAAGGGCTTTTTCCGTGGCGGCACCAAGGCTCTGGAATAAACTACCCCTCCAGATCAGACTTTCATCATCAGAGGCAGTTTTTAAGGCTAATCTTAAGACTTATCTTTTTAAGCGTGCATTTGATTTGTAGTTTTTACTTTTTATTTGCAGTCTAATTGTATTATATAGCGTATTTAATTCTTAGTATTTTAACTTTTAGGATTTGGGATTTTAGGTCTTTAAAGAATTAGGATTTTAATGTTAAAGTATTGTAAAGCGCCATGGACAATTGGTGGAAAATGGCGCTATATAAATGTATATTTATTTATTTATTTATTTATTTAATTTCAGCAATTTCCTATTGGGTGTCCTTTGTCTCATCAGGTGGGCTTTACATTCATGTTCAATACCGTTTAACAAGGGCTCTGGCAAATTTCTTAGGTTTCCAGAGGTATTCATGTCCCTAACAAGCCGCTTAAGAAAAGAATTACTGATAGATTTTCGATTTAAAATGTCTCCAAATGTTGAAGCTGTCGATCTGGATCTGCTTTCACTCCACCATCGGCTATTGTTGCGTTGTGTTTGTGTTTCATACCGAATGTAACAGCATCCTCCTGTTCACTTATTTTCAAGGAAGCATAAAATTACTGATGTTGTGAAGGGCACCATGTGACAATAAACAGGGGGGAAAATAAGATACTGGTAAAGATGGATAAATTGTTATGGGAACACTGTCACTGTTACGTTGCTTGGAAAAGTCAACATTGCATGCAACTTTGAAGTTTCCTTCAGTGGGTGCCATTTGATAGCTGAAATATCCTCCCAAGGGTGCAGGCCTAACTCTGGTGGATACTTTTTCACCCTCAGCATTCATGTACGAACTGCGCCCACAATTCTTGCTCAACTTTTGCAAATGGGCTTTGAAACTTTCAATCTTTGGGACTGTCTTAATTGCACGATACAATGAACAAGAAATGCCAGGTGACGTTTGTACTGAAGTGCTAATTTGGGTTTCTTAAAAACCATGTTCATCAATGGTTCTGATGAGATGCTTCTTCCTCTAGGCTTGTGCCACTGCTGGGGAAGGGAGGTGCAAACCAAATAATTAACAATTAGATTATGAGTTCGAGAGAGGTGATAGTTGATTCGGCCTTCGGCCTCATCAACTATCGCCTCATAGAAATCGAGAGCGAATAATCTAATTGTTTTAGTAGAATTCTAACTGAAATTAACGCAAATAACGGTTTCCAATTATTTTTGTACGCATTATTGAACTTCACACTATAACAAAATCGCAGGTATTGAAATGTCCTTGGTAAATTTGCAGGTGTTTACGCGCGCGCACCCGTTAACTCAATAATTTCATGATTTTAAGGTGAAGAAACTCTTATTATTCTTCTTTTAGTCGTCTCAGGAATTTAATGATCCATTTACATCTAAACTTTCTGCCAAAAATTCGGAAAAACGATAAAAACGTCGCATTTCGTGGACGACCGACAGCCACCGCACTCGAATGGCCATGGTATACGAGTAGCTCAACCAATCAGATTGCAGCATTTGCATTAGTATACTAGTAGAATTCTACTAGTCAGGAATAGATTTCGTTTTTGTCATGTAGTAATGAGAAACAAGATACATTAGGCCCACAGCATGATTATAAAAACCCTAGAGATCCAGGTACACAGGTGCAAGATGATGCAGGGACATATAGGGTTGTTTAGTGGAAATTGCTAACCTAATGTTACGCGGGGATTCATTTCTCCGCAGACTTCGATAGCAGAGGCCTCTGAAGCAAAAGGTCTTGCTTCCCTTGTGGTGCTCGACTAAAACATTGTGGAGGTATATATCCTTCAATAAAAAAAAAAAAATCGCACCACGGTCAAACGGTTTCATCACCATGTAGTCAGGGGAATGTTGAATGTTTTTAACAGAGTTTCTAACATACCTCACAGTAGAATTCTACTTGCATAGGCGAAAGTCGTCCAAAATTTTGTCCATATCTATCTCTTGGGGACAGAACCGGAGTTTTTCTTCTTTCTCTCTAACAATTTCTGAATTACTCTTTTTAGTTTGAACAGAAGAAGCTGCTTTCCCTTGATCGCCATTTTCATTTTGCTGAACGCCTGTCGTCGCTGCGGGTGAAGTGTTTGGAAATACTTCTTTCGCTCTAGGAAAGTGAATAGAGAACGCCTATCTTAAAATTGTCATCTTTCTTTCTCTTTTGATCTTTAATAATCATTATTGATACACCGTAAAAAAAATCATCAGGTACAATAATTCCAATAAAATGTCTAAGATCCTAAACCTAAAATTCTAATACTAATATTATATTAACTTACAACAATACATCAAATACAAGGAAATAATGAAACGAACGTCGTCGTCGGCAGCCGTTCGTCTCGGGAGAGGATGGTGTAGCGCTATGTCGATGCGGAACATCGTCTCGAGTGGCTATAGAGTCCCACTCTGGAGTGGCACTCTGTTGCAAATAACGCAGACGAAGGAGGATGGTGCTGCAATTGAGGCAGCCCTGGTCTTCTTTCTGGTTCTTTTCAAGGCCTGCTGGTCATTTCTGGTATTCTCAGCCCTCCCGACTCCTGAAGATACTGCATGTCGCCAGGCCACTCTGATGTCAGCTACTTCTTCCCGTGTGTTTGGATCAATCTCTGCTTTCTTCATGTCTCGCTTGCAAACATCCTTGAAGCGGAGCTTTGGCCGGCCAACAGGTCGGGATCCCTCGCGTAGCTCTCCATAGAGCATGTCTTTTGGGATGCGGCCATCGTCCATGCGACGCACATGCCCGAGCCAGCGGAGACGCCTTTGCATGAGCAGCATGAACACGCTCGGAATGCCAGCTCGCTCAAGAACCTCAGCATTGGTTACTCTGTCCTGCCACTTGATGTGCAGGAGGCGTCGGAGACAGCGGAGATGGAAGCTGTTGAGCCGCTTCTCTTGCCCGGCGTGGGATGTCCAGCACTCGATGCTATACAGAAGAGTGCTGAGGACACAGGCTTGGTAGACACGGGGCTTGGTATTTACCGTCAACTGGCTGTTCTCCCAGACGCACTTGCCGATCTTGGCCATAACTGCAGCGGCCTTGGCAATCCTGGTGCTGATTTCTGTATCAAGGGAGAGGGAGCTTGTCATTGTGGAGCCCAGGTAGGTGAAAGAGTCCACCACTTCAAGGGTTGTGCTGTCGATGGTGATGACAGGAGTGGAGTCTGTGTCCTGGGCCATGATGTTGGTCTTTTTGATGCTGATAGTCAAACCAAACTCTTTGCAGGCATGGGATAGTCGGCTTATTAAAATGTAGGCTTATTAAACGTAGGCTCATTAAAATGGTTTCAAAATTTATTCAACGAAAGCTTACATGAAATCTTAAACAGTCTAGTTGTGCCTTCACTGTTAATTCTTTGAGGCTCACATTCTTGCTGCGAAGAAGTTCTTTAAGTTCGTTTACATGCATCTTTTCCACAGGTCTGTCCATGCTCACGTTGAAAACAGACAACGTACAGTAGAAGCTAAAAATGCATTTCAATAAAATACGTCGCCATTGTGTTGCGTTTTCAACGCTCAAATCTGCATAACAATGCATAACAATGAAAATGCAAACGCTGATTTAGTAAAAATACTGACCTTTACAGCTCCCCAAATATCTACTTAGGAATATTTCGACGACATATCTCCTTAAACCAGCTTTCGATTTTTGCATCCGATTGCGAAGTGCAAAAGCTACAAAATTCCTAGGAAAACAGAACTAGCCAGCCCTTAGCAATGGTTGCTACCAAAAAGCTCCGCTTTGGTGCTATCGTCGCCATGTTTGCAATCGGTGTATGTCCCCTTTCGAGATCATAGCAATGAATTCCAAAACGTTGTCCGTAGGAGTTGAATAAAGCACTAAGCTAAATTTAGCAGCAACGAAGCCTGGAAAAGGATGAAAGTATTGCCGAGATCTTTTGAAGAACTCAGCTGTCACTGAAATACTCCAGTAAGACATAGTTTCGAAATCTTGCAGGTTTTCTCATAGTTAGTGGAGGGGACTGGTTGTGAAACCCGGCAAACTTCAAAGGGCCGGCCTTTTGTTTCGAGTTTGAGGTTGAGTTGCACCATCACGTGACATTCACCGTGCACACGCCAAACGGGAAAAATTAGCGTCCGGGCGGAGTGTGGGGGTATTCAGCGGGCATGCTTTTAAATAAAAAATATGTTGTGTAAGCGTCACGGAATATTTAAGTACCGTTCACACAGATAATTAGTTTATTTAGGTGTCATCAATTGTCATCAAATATCGCTTAAAGTGTGCATGCGCTCAATGTTGCACACCTGGTATCATTTTTATCTCTGTCTGCGAATTTATAATGCTCAATTTTTTTTCCCCTCTTCTGTACATTAGTTACAATTACGCCATTGCGCGTAGATCGTCTGGCAAAAATTCATTACAATCGCATGGGAGCATTCCGAGTTCTGCATTGATATAAAGCGGACAAACGTGGCCTTTTTCCGAGGCATAATGGGGTACGTTGTTCCATCACTGTGGCAGCTGACTAAGGTTTAATTAATTTAACGGCAAAGAAAAAAAGAAGAGTATTTTCTTAGTTTCACTCTTAGGTTTACTGACATGGAATCGATATAATGTTATGCCGTGTTCAAAACAACTGGTAAGAGGCTCAAGAATTTACAAATGGAATTAAGACTCGTTTCAAAACAAAAATCTTGTTTAAGACAAATAATCTGGGGCTAGTTTATAATGCAATCAAGTATAAAAATGGTTGTCAATGAGGGCACAAGAAGAATGGCTGTGAGAGGAGTTTGGAATAACTGAAACCGAGGCAGTTCGCATGGAAATATTAGACGCACCCGTCGCAGCCCACCCAGTCTTCTCCGTCATCATCTTGGCAAATCTTGCATAAATCCGCGTTCCTCCTGCAAGTAAGATTCCTTACTATGGCGATCTGACAGAACAAAGCAGCTTGAATACGATGACATATATTCTTCGAGATATTCTTTAAGATCACCCTCGAAAAAAACAAAGACATAGCCATTTTCCTTTTTATAATCATGCAAATGCAGACGGAGATATTCCTCGTCCACTTTGTCCGCCATATTTACATTTTAGGCGGGAAAAGTACATGTATGTCTTACTACGTATATGTATGTGCATGTGAAATGTCCTTTAATTTTACGGGATCACTTACACAACGTATTTTTATATAAAAGTGTGTCCGCTGAATACCCTCACACTCCGCCCGGGCGTTATTTTCCATTCACCCGGTTCACATGACTCCTGTGGGTGATGCCCGCTGAAAGTGCACCAAATTACGCGGGCGTCACCCGTCATAGTACGTACTATAGTACGAGCCTAGTACGGTAGGATGCTACAACCGGGCGATTTTATGCCGGCTGACTCTAAGGGTGAAGTCACATTTTACAAACCCGTCATATCAAAACCATTTGTCGTTTTATTCAAACTTCTGCTATGAAAAAATAACAAAAGCTGGAAAAATGACTGTTTATACCGTGAATTGATGACAACAAGCTATAAAACGACTGGCGAGTGGACTCACAGAGTCTGTAGGATCTTACATCCGAGTGTTTAAAATTATGGGTAGCTCTCGGTGAAAAGTAAACTTCCGAAGTCGCCTCTGATAAGGAAATTTCTCCTTTCATCTAAGCTACTTCAATGGAAATAACCGATGAAAAACTGTTAGCTTCGCAGATCGGAGATGGAAAGCTGCGAAGGGAATGAAATTGAACTCCTGGCTGTGTACTATAGTATGGGTATGGCCGGGTGAGGGAACTTTAAGGGTCATGTCACAGTACAGCCGTCTAAAATCGAGACCATTGTCATTTAATTCAATTTAGCTTCATTAAGGATTGTTATACTGTAAACTGGGGACTACAAACCATGAATCGAGTAATATTGCACTCCTGACCGCGTCGTGTAGAGTCTGTAGGATCCTACGGCCGGGTGATTAAAAGCTGGGTAGCCCTGACTGAACATGATCTGAACTCTAACAACGTACCATTTGATTTTTTACTCCCACGCAGTTCAGACAAAAGCGCGAAATACAGTAATAATGTTTTATGTCACTGTTTGCCGATAAAATTCCGCAAACGGAATGATTTTGGGCTCCTCCGGTTTCGTACTATAGGATGCTACGGTCGGGCGATTTAATGATGGGTAGCCCTCAGCGAAAAATTAAAATTCAAAAGTCGTCTCAGAAAAGGCCATTTCTCATTTCATTTACTCTTCTTGAATGAAAAATATTCGCTAACGCCGATAATCGGAGATAGAAAGCTGGGCTGTGTACTATAATATGGTTACGATCGGGTGAGTTTCTGCCGGGTAATTCTAACTGTTGAAGTCCCATTCTACAGCCGTCTCAAATCAAGACCATTATTGGCTTTTAATTTAAGCTTCTGTTATAAAAATAAAAGTAAATAGGGCTTGTTATACCGTGCATTGGGCACGGCAAGTCACGAAAGGAATGAAATTGCGCTCGTGGCCGCGTCGTGTAGCATCTGTAGGATCCTGGGGCCGGGTGATTTAATGATGGGTAGTCCTCGGTGAAAATTAAACTTCTGAAGTCGCCTCAAATAGGGAAATTTCTCCTTTCATCTAAGTTGCTTCAATGGAAATAACCGATGAAAAACTCTGAGTGTCGCCGATCTGAGATTGAAAGCTGTGAAGGAAATGAAATTGGACTCCTGGCTGTGTACTATAGTATGGGTATGGCCGGGTGAGGGAACTCTAAGGGTTAGTTCAGTTCACAATTTACAGCCGTCCCAAATCAAGACCACTGTCGTTTAATTTAAGCTTCTGCTATAAAAAAAAAACCTCAATAAGGATTGTTGTACCGTACATTGGGGACACCAAACCCTAAAAGGAATTAAATTGCGCTCCTGGTCGCGTCATGTAGAGGCTGTAGGATCCTACGGCCGGGCGATTTAATGGCAGGCAGCCCTAACTGAACTTAATCTGACATATAGCCGCTTACCATTTGATTTTTTAATGCCACACATTTCAGACAAAAGTGCAAAATACAGTTACAACGTCTCATGTCGCTGCCTGCCGATAAAAATGCCGCAAATGGAATGATTTTTTGCTCCTCTGGTGTCATGTACTCCGGGCATGTACTATAGGATCCTACGGCCGGGCGATTTAATGATGGGTATCCCTTGCTGAAAAGTAAACTTCTGAAGTCGCCTCAAATAAGGGAATTTCTCCTTTCATCTAAGTTACTTCGACAGAACGATGGAAATATCCGATAAAAAAACTGTGAGCGCCGCCGATCGGAGATAGAAAGCTATGAAAGGAATGAAATTGGACTCCTGGCTGTGTACTATAGCACAGGAACTCTGAGGGTGATTTATTTGACAATTTATAGCCGTATCAAATCAAGACCATTGTCATTTATTTAAGCTTCTGCTGCAAAGAAAAACGTCATTAAGGATTGTTAAACCTAACATTAGGGACAACAAGTCAGAAAACGAATTAAATTGCGCTCCTGGCCGCGTCATGTAGAGTCTGTAGGATCCTACGGCCGGGCGATTTAATGCCGGGTAGCCCTAACTGAACATGATCTGAAAAAAGCAGCTAACCATTTGATTTTTTAGTCCCACGCAGTTCAGACAAAAGCGCGAAATACGGGAAACAATGTTTTATGTCGCTGTTTGCCGGTAAAATTCCGCAAATGGAATGATTTTGGGCTCCTCCGATGCCGTACTATAGGATCCTACGGCCGGGCGATTTAATGATGGGTAGCTCTCAGTGAAAAATAAATTCTAAAGCCGCCTCAAGTAAGGCCATTTTTCGTTTCATCCACTCTTCTTGAATAAAAAATATTCGCTAACGCCGATAATCGGAGATAGAAAGCTGGGCTGTGTACTATAGTATGGTTACGATCGGGTGAGTTCCCGCCGGGTAATTTTAACTGTTGAAGTCCCATTCTACAGCCGTCTCAAATCAAGACCATTATTGGCTTTTAATTTAAGCTTCTGTTATAAAAATAAAAGTAAATAGGGCTTGTTATACCGTGCAATGGGCACGACAAGCCATGAAAGGAATGAAATTGCGCTCATGGCCGCGTCGTGTAAGCATCTGTAGGATCCAAGGGCCGGGCGATTTAATGATGGGTAACCCTCGGTGAAAAGTAAACTTCTGAAGTCGCCTCAAATAGGGAAATTTCTCCTTTCATCTAAGTTGCTTCAATGGAAATAACCGATGAAAAACTCTGAGTGTCGCCGATCTGAGATTGGGAATGAAATTGGACTCCTGGCTGTGTACTATAGTATGGGTATGGCCGGGTGAGGGAACTCTGAGGGTTAGTTCAGTTCACAATTTACAGCCGTCCCAAATCAAGGCCACTGGCATTTAATTTAAACTTCTGCTATAAAAAAAACCTCAATAAGGATTGTTGTACCGTACAGTGGGGACAACAAGCCATGAAACGAATGACATTGCGCTCCTGATCGCGTCATGTAGAGGCTGTAGGATCCTACGGCCGGGCGATGTAATGGCGGGTAGACCTGACTGAACATGACTGAAATAAAGCAGCTAACTATTTGATTTTTTTAATGCCACGCAGTTCAGACAAAAGCGACAAGTGCAGTAATAATTTTGGAATCCTGTCATGTGCTATGAGATCCCATGTTTGGGCTATTAATTCGATGCTAGTTTAGCATGCATAAGAGCTTGGTCCAACTTTGCTGTATTGACTGCGTGACATTTTTCTAAGTGATGATTGAAATCGCATTGACCTTTGTTGCGTAACATAGCTAATAACCGAACAAAGATTTTGCAATCAAAGTGCTATTGTCTTCCTCTCCATATCACATCTAACCAAGTTTCTGAGTCTTGCAATTTCTCTATTGTACCATGCCTAAACGTGTCAGGTGAGCACCTAAAATTTTCTATAGCACAAAGGGTGCAACTTGCTCCTTACCGGTCTTTTAATATATTTTTAAACTTAAACCTCCAGCCACCCTTGAGCGAGCCTATTTCCATTGTTGTTGATATGCAGTTATCCGTACATCTACATACGAATTTATTTGTTTTCGTTTGGTAAACATTTTACATACATTTTTTTTTCCTTTTTCAGACAAAACAAGTCACACTTGAACGGTTTTAACCTTTTCTGCAAAGAGATCGCTAGAGTAGACGGTGGGTTCGTTTTCTTACGTTCTTATGCTGGAATCTTGGTCACTTATAATAAAACATGAATAGCAACTCTGTCGTGCCCCGAGTCGACGATGTTAAAAACGGCGTGTTTGGTAGCGAGAATTCGTTATTGAGAAGAGGTTTGCGATTTTTGGACAAAATTGTAATTTTTCTTTGAACGATTTTTTACAGAACAAAAAAAAGACATGACCTTTGAAGAGAGGAATTCTTTTCTTGCTGAGAGGTGGCGTGAGCTTCCAGAGGACGAAAAGGAGGATTTCAATAGCAGAGTACTCTCAGATGAAGTTGTTTCTGATAAAGAGCAAGTAAATAGGACACTCAAGAAAGTTAAACGGGAGGTAAAGCAATTTTAAAATGTTTCGTAAATTCACCAATAAACTTGTTAAAATTTCTTCTGTTCCTTGTCTTTTTATTTTTCAGTGTCAAAACCTAAAGGATTTAGGTGTTAAGTGTCTTTTTATTTGCGACACTGGCAACGGAAGTATGGACGTTCTTGGCCATCCAAGGACAATACAATTCGTAGAGAATTTCCGGCTGGCTCCAAAGTTTTACTCGTTTGTCAATGGCGAAGGTCAGTTCAGTTCAGTTCATTTCAACGTGATTTGAGATCTCTGATCAATCTACGAAATGTCGCAATGTTTAACAGTCATAATTTTGTCACCTGTTATTTCGGTTTTGTCAGGAGCATCCGGAGAAGAAAGGATAACGACGTCCTCCCGATCGGAAAAGGAAGACTTGCGTCGCCAAGTAATTGACCTCTTCAACAGGAAATACAGTAAGTTACTTTTCCTTAAAGCTCTCTGCTCGGTATGTGTTCCATCGTTACCAAACCCAAGTATAAATATCAAGTACAACGATGAGCTGTACTTGATGAAGAATGTCTTACGTTAAACAAACGTTTCCGTATATTTTTCGTGGAAAAGTTATCGGCACGTAGTCGTTTACATTATGAGAAAATTTTAGCGTTAGATTTGTTTAAATTTATGGATGGAAAGTTGGTGTTTCTTTTTTTTCTTTCCTACTCTCTTTCTTTCTTTACTTCTTTCGTTCATTCGTTTATTCGTTCAGAAGATGAAAACTGTGAAGCGGCTCTTTGCCAGCAGGTTCCTGAAAGGAAAAAGAGGAGAGGTGAACGGGCTGAAAACCAGCAAAATTGGGTTTACTGCGAGGACTGCTTTAAATGGTTTCATTTTGAATGTGTCGGAATAGAGAGAGTTCCGGATGGACCGTACTTCTGCGGTTGCAAGACGAAAGAACTTAACCCGTCGTGAGTGTGTGATACTTTTTTCTTATCGCCCACTGAACGTTTCACATCTTTTGCGAGTTGTCAGATGATAGCTCTGCTTTCGTAACCAACTTGTATTTCTTTTTCTCGTCAATCAGGAATTATCCATCCGGAATGTCACTTTTTCAATCTCCGGAACTCGCAGGTTTGAAGGTAGTATCCACAATCCAATTAGGGTGATATTAGCAGACTTCCCCTGTCTTTTTCAAATAGAAACAAAAAGAAGCCTTGATTCCTTCCAAATCGTCAATAGTTATAATTCATTGAATGCATGAAATAGTTGTGCATCAATTATTTTCTATCTCGGTTATGGCTTTTAAGGGGTTCTAAAAATTGTATAATATTAAAATCTATTTACAGGACCACCTTAAGAATATCCTTTACGGGAACACCGCCAGCGCTAGGCATGGCCTTTTTAACGCCAGAAAGGAACACGAAGTTCTGATACACAGTTGTGACTGTACCAGTTATTTCACCGGGTCAAAGGTATGTGCAAAATTGTTGATAGTAGCTGTCTTTTTTTGTTATCAGTTAATTTATTCATTCGTAGAGTGTTTCGCTTATTATCGTGTTAATGATTATGATTACAGTTGTGATTGTAATTCAAGCACTTCTTAAAAAGTGTTGTAATTCTTTTTCCTCGGACAGATCAGAGGATTTACTAATGAAATAAAGTCATTTTTGCCGAGCATTTGGTCAGACTTTAAGCCAACCAACACCAGGATGATGAGCTACCTCATGTCCGTCTTAGTTCCTGAGGTAAGTTAGTCCTTCCTTTCTTTACCAGATGCTGCTTATCTCTCAACTTTTCAATACCTGCTCTCCTACTCGCCTTACCAGCCTAATGTCTCACCTACCTAGAGCTGTTTTCGTTATTAGAGATTTTCTGTAGTTACCCTCTACCTATTCTCTGATGTACTTTTGTGAAATGTTTATTTGTTTGTGATATATTAAATAAGGCAAACGTCGGTAATTCTTATGAACACCATATTGCAGTTTCACTATTTTTCTTTGATATTATTTTTGATTACCATAGGCATTGATTTATGTGGTTACGATTAAAGAAGGTTGCTCAAGACAAACCGCGGAGAAGTTATTTGCAGTAAATCGAAATGCAGCAGATGCAGGACAAGACAAGAATCGAAGCGAGGAGACTGATTCGGAATAATGTCAGGAAATGTCTGTCAGGAAATGCTGTCTGTTATGATTGAACATTAAAGAGATGAAAATGTAACTTTAAACGGTACACGTTTTCTTCTTATTTTAACTTGCAAACGATTTTGGTTTTTCAAGAGGAAACTTGCAAATAAAGGTAGCCATACCCCAACACAGAACTCTGAAATTTATTTCTTAGACTTACTTCCACGAAGAATAACGGTGTAGAGCATATACCCCTAGTATAATCTGAGTCCGAAGAAGGAGATCCTGTAATGCGCCCTTTCATGTGCGTTGCCTGTCCGAAATTTTATATTGGTGAAAAATAACTACGATGCAATACGCTAGCGGGAAAGACATTGTAAACAGATTGATGTCAGAGAAATGAAATACCTTCTATGCCTCCATGGGCTTTAATAACTATGCAGACCGACGCAATTGATGTTTTCAGTTTTTCTTGTGTCTGAGTTTGCACAAACTGAAAAACACCTCAATAACCCTAACTGATCTGAACAACTATAGTGGTCCAACCTATCTGTGCATATAGGTTGGCTCGGAGGGAGAGGGACACTCAAGGAAAGTTTGGTGGGGTCAAGTTAGGCGAGGCCCTCAAAGCCTGACACTTTTTAACAAAGTATCCGTTCATTTCGATATCCTGTTTAAGAAAAGAGACCTTTATTCGTGACCCGGATTTGCTTTTCAGTTAACGTACAGAAACTGTTTTTATTTACAACTGACATCACAGAATTGTATTAAAAAAAATTGTTGGTATCCAGGCTTCCGGTGCAGAAACACACCCTGTTCAATTGTCCGAGAAGCTAAATACAAAGTTATATACCCTGTTTAGAGGGAGTGCCTTCCCCCGGAGGGTAGTCAGCCTATTCCGGGCGGATCACATTGGCTATTTAAAGAACGTGGTTTGTCGATCTGATCATGACCAATTTCTAACATTTCGACGGATCAGAACAAGTTACGTTGTTAGGCCGGTTAGGCTAGTCAGTTGAATTCTTATTATGGACATTGGAATCACAACGAGCACCACGCAGTATTTAACCTTTTTATCAGAAAGGATCGCGGGAAATTTTTCTTGGTTTTAAATAATAAGCATAGCAATATTGCCTGAAGATATCACCATAAACACACAGGAACGAAACTTCTCTTTCCCGTTGACGGTTTTGTATGCGGAAATTCGACTGCCTCGCAACGCCTTGTGGATTTAAAGGAGTGAGAATGATTTGACGGTCTGAGTGTTATAGCTTGATACACGGAAATTTTTAGCGTTCTGTATATTTTTAGGATTTCACAGGTACATTACAATACTTTGGAGACCGGTCATTATTCAGAGGGTGGGGAGGGAGGCTAATGCAAAACTAAGCATACCAAGCTTCCTTTTCTTCAGACTGTCCCTTTTCGCTACGTACAATTATCTCTAAACCCCCCCTCTGCTACCGCTCCCCATCCCGAAGGTCGATACTTTTTTTCACGGTGATTCCACTCAATTATTCAACCCTTAAATCCCTGAATTTTAACCACACAGAAACGGGGCATTTTGACTACATGTCCATCTTTCGAAATCACAAATCGATGTCTTGGTGCGGGGTATATAGGTGATTGCAAGAAACTCGCAAAGTCAATCCCGTTTTTCTAGTTTTTTGGAAGTGCATGCGTGAAATTGGGGTCAGACATCGATGTCTCTGCGGGATCCGTAGGTAATTACAACTGAGAAACTCGCAAAGGGAACTCCGCTTTGTTTGGTGATTTGGTAAATAATGTGTGAAAACGAAAATCGGGGTCAGAAATCAATGTCTTGGTGCGGGGTATGTAGGTAATTACAAGAAACTCGCAAAGTCAACTCCGTTTTTCTAGTCATTTGGAAGAGTATGCGCGAAATTGGGGTCAGAAATCGATGTCTTGGTGCGGGGTATGTAGGTAATTACAAGAAACTCGCAAAGTCAACTCCGTTTTTCTAGTCATTTGGAAGTGTATGCGCGAAACTGGGGTCAGAAATCGATGTCTTAGTGCGGTATATGCAGCTAATCACAACTGAGAAACTCGCGAAGTCAACTCCGCTTTTTCTGCAGATTTGGAAAATAACGTATGAAAACGAAAATCGGGGTCATCGATGTCTTGGTGCGGGGTATATAGGTAATTACAAGAAACTCCCAAAGTCAATCCCCTTTTTCTAGTCATTTGGAAGTGCAGGCGTGAAATTGGGATCAGAAATCGATGTCTTTGTGCTGGATATGTAGTAATTACAGCTAGAAATTTGGGCTATCCTTGTTTTGCGAACCGTACCTATTCGCTTTTTTCTTTCCTTTTTCCATCTTATTCTTTCATTTCTTTGTTAGCCTTCTTATAATCACTTTGCAAATTATGTCACGCGCTCGAACAGGGCGAACACTAATGTGGGAGAATAAATAAGATTGGCGGTCGACCAATGCAATCTCAAATAACGCGAAAAATGACCATATAACCTACAATGAAAAATTCAGAATTTATTTTCTGACAGAGACCTTAAATTCAAGGAGGTCTGCATTTCTGCTACCTTAAAGGAAGTCAAAATTCGACATTTTCCCATTATGGTAAAATGTCTGCCTGACAGATTGTCATTATTCTTGGTTTTAGTCAGTTTTTAAAACCCTGAAAGTCTGAGATTGGGTCATCGACCGCTGGGACGGATTCGAGAAATAATTTCTAGTTCAAAAATACTAATGATCTCGCAACCTGAAAATGTTGTGCTGCGTCATGAGTTCGACGTTTACAGGACATTTAACTCAGACGCGAAGGTAGAATCTTCTTGAGAGCAAAGGTAAAAAGTCGCTGATTTCGGAACTCTACGATTCGGATTCTTGTTGAACTAGCTTTGAGTAAACTGTCACTTTTTACCAGCTTCTTTGCGGTGTTTAACAAATAAATTAATTGCATTTTCTTGAAATATAAGGCTTTGGAAAACTTTTCCTACATAGATACCGTAAATCCTCCAACTAGGACCTCCTCCTCCCCCTCTTAAATAAGCGCCCCCTTCGAATAAGCGCCCTTCCCATCGGCCAAAATTTAAAAAAGCGCCTCCCTTCGAACAAGCGCGCCCTCTACTCCCCTTGTTTTATCCAAGAGTACTGAGACAACACAGGATGTATAGTTTTGGTCGTGTTGGTCGTGCCCAATCACCACAGCAAGTGATCGTTGACTCATTCAAGCACTGCAAATTGACCGTCGCACCGGACGGCAATGAAGATCTGATGATTCACTGCCTAAAGCCCAGCCAACCTTGTGCGTGTAGCATGCTTAAACCGACCAAAGGGGTTATATTACGTAGTTCTCTAAGAGAGACAAGACCCTTCTGAGAGACTTCTGAGGGACTGACATATAAATATATTACGAAAAAACCCTGATCATATCTGACCACGATTTAGGAAAAATTAAATAAGCGCCTTCCACCTTCTCCTAAATTTCTAAATAAGCGCCCCGGGCGCTAGTTCGAGGATAAACGCTAAATCGATTGTGTGATTGCTATGAAGATTAGACCGTTTTGTTTCTCAAGTATTCTTCTGTTAGACTCTAAAATGTCAAAGAAATCGGTCATAGATTGCCCGTTCAAAATCGCAAATTTAGAAACGGACACCCGGCCCGATAAACAATCTTGCAATTACCACTTTTCGGGGGATGTGTGTGGAAGGGGTGGGGCTTGAGGCGGCGGGAAGGGAAACACTGTGTACTCTCCAAGGTGATAACAAACATAGGAAAGGAAAGAAAGAGAGGGAGGTGAGGAAAGAGACTAAAAGCTGTCAATGGTTAATGTCCCCCATCTAGAGGATATCTACGAGCTACATTTGTTTTTCAAATATTTTAGCTTTTCACATCTCCGTTATAAGTTCCAACAGGGAAGTGAACAAAACCGGTTGACATAATGTTAAATGAAAAAAAGATAAAGATAAAATTAAAGACAAATAAGCGCCTTAACTTCCTTACTCGAATTCCCAAAAAATCGCCGGGGGCCGCTGTAATTGGCTAAGCTGTAGCGGCTCCCCTGGCCATTTTGTTTTTTGTTTTTTTGTTTTTTGTTTTTTGTTTTTTTTCTTTATGTGTAATAGTAGGCCGAAGCTTAATAAATAAATAAATAAATATGACGATAACACGTCACCACCATTTGGCAAGCATGGCATTTGAAAGGAATAAAAGAAACTGTGAGCACCTGCTTAAGCACCAAAATGTTTCATGCTGACTACACTCACACGAGACATTCAATGTGAAAAGTTTATTTCAGACATGTCAGTCAGTCTTCTGATGCACGAAAGTCCTGATAGCGACAGAGCGTCCTCACGTATATACAGCAAGAGTAACGTGTATACTACGCCAGATACGAACAACCACTAAAAAACCCACCCTGCAGATTTGGCAAAAAGGAAATTGGAAACGTATTCCTCGTCTAATGCAGCAGCACAATACCCCGAGGAAAGGGTACAACTAATCAAGCGACAAAACTTCACAAAAGTCCGTTAAAACGAAATACAATAAAAGGCTAACAACACAATGCAGCTAGAGAAGTTCAATCGAAGTTGAAAATTCTCAGAAAAAACAATTCACTAACAAGGTTAACCAAGGCACTAAGCGACCTAGAATAAAGTAGTTTCCCGCGGAGACCTCAAGGGTTCATTAACCGATCTTTTCGAGCCGTTGCTAAGAAAAATTTATTCTCGTATAACCTCATCACTTTTAGTTAGTTTATGTGTGTTACGTTTTTCATGCTCAGCAACACTAGTGATGGCGTCATCAGGCCACGCCCATGGTCATGTGACTAATACTGGAAAAACGCCAAGGTTCCCAGGGCAAATTACTTTATCGGGATTTTTTTGTCGTTGATTTAATATTTTAATTTAAATCCTCATATCGTTATGCATAGATTTTGTTTGATTTCTGGAAGGTCAGATTTTTTAGAGAATTTCAAAATATTAAAAAATTCTCAATTTTCTGAAAATAGCATGATTTCGAAAAAGGAATACATAGCTATGTTTCCACCGTTGGCTTTAATCGAAATCCGTCAAAAAAGGCTGGATTTAATGAAAAACCGCGTTTCCTTTAACACTTAAAGAAACCGGAAGTGCGCCCGAAATATACTGGAAGTTACTCTATCAGCGCGTGCGCTATTTACATTACTAGTGCACTTTGGTAAGATCAAACAAAGACAACCGGAGCTAGTTTTTCTCTTTCTATTGCTCTTGTTTTTCTGTCTTTCTCTTATTTTGTCTTTGCTTGTACTTTTTTTACTTTGCATTTTGTGAAAAACAAAGGAAAACATCCAAAATGTAAGCGAATTTGCAAGTTATTGAGTTGTTTTTATTTTCCGCGCTCAGGCTGACGTAAGTAACCGAAAGTGAAATTTCCCCTCCTTAATAACGCGCGCGAGCGCGCGCATAAATCGGTTAATGGGCACTTAAATACTCCCGGTTAACCCATCATGCTGCGCCAATCTCTCCAACGTGTCGTCAGAATATTAATTTCTGACTAATTCGTTCCCATGTCACTCAACCGTCTGGAACGGCATAGTTCATTTCACAATAAAAGACTTCTTTGGAGGGTGGACAAAATGCACTTTAATTGTACAGTGATCGTGGAATCATAAATTTAACGCAAAATTTGTAACATGATAAATTCCTCGTACAAGAAATCCAAACATTACAAATTGTATTAATTAGGTCAAACTGTTGAAACCACTATCAGCATCATCAGTGGCTTCAGTTTCATATTCCGTGTCATCATCACTGTCACTGTCACTGGCTTGTCCATCAGCACTTTCCGGAAGGCTAAGAAAAGTTCGTTCATCCTCTTCCGTTTCAAAGTTGTTCTTTAAAGGGATGTCTGTCGGTTCCAAAAAAAACCTTCTGTTTCCGGATTTTTAACTTCATCGACCACGAACGAGCGAGGCAGTGGCCAATCACTGCTGCACTCAAGTCTGTTGAATTCATTGAGAGAAGTTACCATGGCCTTCGTTGCTTGCGAAATTTGTTTGGAGAGCCGTTTGGCAAGAGCATGACCATCTAAGAGAAGTAAACAGAGTAGCACAATTAAAAGTTAAAGACTTTAATAATAATAATAATAACAACAACAACAACAACAATAACAATAACAATAACAATAACAGTAATAATAATAATAATAATAATAATAATAGTAATAATAATAATGATAATAATGATAACAATCATAACAATAATAGTAACAGCAATTTTTAACCAGGGAACCCCCTCGCCAACGGCGGTTTTCATTACGGCCCTGAAAATACATGTTGATAATTAAAGTTTGTGAGTTTAACATACGTTTCACAGGAACTTCTCGAGATTAGCAAAAGAGGCAGGTCCGCTCTTACTTCACGTATCTCCCTGCACACAAACAATCACACCGGATACCAGTTTTCATGACTCTCAAATCGCTCCGGCTTTTTAAATACATAAATTTGGGTAAAATACTTGCCAGCATATTTCGCCTTCAAGCACAACAAGAACCACCGTTCTACAACCTTTGTATGCAGTTTCACTAAAGCAACCCTTTTGCTTCGGTCATAGGCAGCATCTCGAGCCATCCGATATTCTTCACAAGCAGTAGTCCAACGCTGAGTAATGCCATTTCTGTGCTCCAAATCTGACAAAACTCCTTCTAATCTAATAAAATCCAACAAAATATTTTATACACACATTTATTCTCATCCAATGCTGCTGAAAATTGTGCTACACGGTATAAAGTGATTTCGACAAAGGAATAGAGGAGATTTGAAAAAGAATCTGTGCCCGAGGGTAAAAAGTCACGTAATGTATGTGGCATGATAGGCTTTTTCTCTATCAAACACTCTGAAGAGGCCCAACCCTAACAAAGCACTTTTGATTAAATGATGCAGCAACAATGTTACATACCAAAATATAGCCAAAAAATGCATTTACTACTAAAAGCAAGCAAACAAGCATTAAAAATTATAGGCTAAATCCCCCAAAAAATACATACTTGGTCAACTGTCCATAAAGTTGCTGAAGTTTATCAGGGTCAGATGCTTGTTCCCATTTTGAGCGGATTTCATAGAACATTTTAAGGTAGATTACATAGCCATGTCTCCAACAGGGTTCTTCAACTGGGTTATGTAATCCTCCTGTCCATTCTGCTTCCTGCTTTGCCCATTCAGCAACATCTTCCCTTCGAACCGGTACTGCAAAATGAATATTTTATAATATTAGTACCAGTGTAAAGCAATTCAAACCTTTTCGACAGCTTACATGTATAAAACCATGTTGATATTTTCTTGTGAACATACTGTAGTTATAATATAAATATGTCTAATTTGCATGGACATTGCAAAAGGAAAGGAAATGGAATACAGAAAAAAAAAATCGCCTGTTTCTGAAAGGAAAAGTGACATAATTCTCAAAAGACTGAAATGAATCTGTTAGGTACATGACTCCAACTGCAACAGGCACAGATGAATTCAGCAGTCAACATTATCAGGAGGAAGCAAAACAATCTGACCTTTAAGGCTATCCTGCAATTTTGACAATTCTTCCTCTGCATCTTTAATTACCAAATGTGCTTTCTTCATGCGAACACACAAAAGTTTCCCTGGGGGAAACAAATGGAATGAAAATAAAATTCCCTTAAAAATAAAATATTAGTTAAAGCTGATGGTTCTTAAACAACTATTCTTTAAATGAGAATTTCAGCATTTTCTTGCCATCCAAGGGTTTCAAAAGGAAAAGGAGAAGACTAGAGGGGGCAAAATTTGCTTGTAACGCATACAACAAAGAGGCATATATTTTTGTAAAAAAGAAGTTCACAGGAACCATGCAAAGAAATCCTTCCTAAACAACAATTTCTTAATTAAGCTGCTACTGACATTGCACGAATGAAAAGTTCATTCAGCTAACCTAAACTTGCTGATCTTTTTTTGGCATAAAAGAAAAGAGCATCAGATAGAACATCCACCCGGTGGTTTGGCCTCATTTCCTTGGTCATTTTTCCAAATCTCTGTAAAAAAGACCAAAGTCTGTCCATGACTTCACCATCTGTGAGACCAAAGCCAGGAACTCTCCTGGGACTGTATTTGATCTAGGAAATCAGTACAATTCACCAAAACAGAACTAAATACACAGTACAAATGCTGTTCAATCCCAGTAACACAAACATTGACCCCATAACACAGGGTGGCCATACATGCTCATCTTTTTTAAAATACTACTTTTTTGACATACAGTTAGTTTCAAATAAGTGGACATTTCAATAATAATCACCAAGAAATTTTGTGACAAATTTTCTGACAGAAAACATGATATACAGTGTGGCAAACAAACAAAAACACGCATGTACACACATGAGCAGATGTCAACTGAATAATTTAAGCAAACCTGACATTTTGCTTTGTGTCCATAGCTATGGAAAATGGGAATGGCAAACTTGACAGACTGTAGGATGTGATGCTGTCCTTGGGCCTACAGTGGTAATATTGCATCAAAGCAAAATTAAAAACTTCATTGCTTAACTGGTGCTTAAAAGACTTTGTTATAAGATCTACATGACCTTTCATGAAAACAGTAAATGAAAAAATGATAACAGAACCTGTAAATGAGTTTCCAGGTGACAAGCAATATCATAAAGCATGCATACATCTGTGGACTGATCACCAATTTCCTCAAGCAGATTCTGCAACATCCAAACTGGGTATGCAAGCCTATTAGAAACAAAATTAAAACATAGAATTAAAAATTAGACACAAAATTAAAGCATTGACTAACCAATTTGTAAACTGGCAACCCGGCATTTTTAACCTAGTGGTTATTTCGGGTTGCCAGAACCCTAATTTTTAGCAATATTTTATATATTTCTGTATTAATTAATTAATGAAAAAAGGGTAATAAAGAGGATGTTGTTGTTGTTGTTGATGTTGTTATATCCTTTAACCAAAATTACATAACAAGAGAGAGAGAGAAAGAGAGAAAGAATTAAAGAAAGAAAGGAAGGAAGGAAGGTAGGAAATAAAGAAATTATCAATAAATTAATCAAAGCAATTCTGACAGTGACAATTCAGTAAAGGAGTACACCATAAACAAATGTTACCTTTCACCATGTTTCATATTGACAAATTTTTTGGGAAACTCATGACGACAGGCCCGCCCAAATATGGCAGTTTCACTGAGGGCAAAATATCGAGATTTTGAACGTAGTGCATCACCAGCAAGAAAGTCACCACACACCTTATAATTAAATGAAACAAAAAATGATCCAATTCTGTGAGTCTAAGTACAGGAGAAACAACAAAAAATATCATTGTCATTTTTAAGGTTTAAATAGTCAATCTAAATTGACTAATAGCAATAATAATAAGAGATATTCACAATGCAGCTGGGCGATTCCCGCTGCTGTAGTTAAGACAATATACAATTAATGTAATAATCTTAGGTAAATACCTGCCTTTCCCCACCCTTCATTGCACTTTCCCACTACCAGATCATTTTTCTAATGTAATTTTAACAGCCCTGTATCAACATAGTTTCAGTCAGTTAATGTCTCAAATAGTTCTGCTGGAGAAAACAGGTTTCCACACACCCCATTTGCTCTACTGGTTGTTGGATGTTGCTGAACAAACTCTTCCACCTCTGTGTCATCATCAAACAAAACAGTTCCAAAGAGAGGATTTCTCACACTTCTGCCTGCTGACTTTTTTCGGCCAATAAACAAGGCATCCATGGATTCAAGAAGGGTACCCTGAGTCTGCAAAGGTGTATTAATTAACACAGAGTGATTAGGCAACTGAGCAATCTCTTTCTAGGTAGACCTAGATTGTCTATACAACTAGCTAGGGAAGTCTCCAAACATGGCCCATAATGATATACTTCATGAGCATTCAGCAAAACAATTTCAAACAGGCTAGAGATTCAAAGCTAACTAGAAGTCCCAACAGTGAACTAAAGGTATAGTGTTCAAAGGTCATCAACATACAATCTCAGGCAATATCAGCCATTCCCATCTCCTTCTGTTTCAATCAAAGGATGTCAGATTGTCACTTAAGACATTCACTGTACTTACAATATTGACCTCACCATTCTCCATACCTTGGGACATGCAGGACACACTATAGTTTCAACAGCATTACAAGCACTAACTGTGAACTTAAGAGTGGATAGTTTATGACAATATAACATGCAAAAAAACAGCAACATTGTACTGTTCAGAGCTCAACACTTAATACAAATAAATAGTAACTAGTACTACAAATGTAGTTCAATAATAAGTAAGGTGTAAGGAGACATAAAAATAGAACAAACCTAAATTCTTCAAGACTGTCTATGACCACTGGATATAGCTTTCTTTGGTTCTAAAAACAAACCAGTTATAGGTACAATGTAAACAGACAGCCATCGCAATCCTTGGAAAAAAATTGTCTGAAAAGGCACACATGCATATCTAAAGTAATGTACAAGCCGCAACTTGTTGGTTATATCTTAAACCTAAATTTCATACCCATAGTGTTTTGAGGTAAGTATTCCTAAGGTAAAAACTAATGGTGGGATATATCAAAATACAGGAGGGTTCCAAAAATATAACAGAAATACCTACAAATGATGTGGTATCATCATTATATATACTGTGAGAAATAAGCAACGAGCACTGTTGTACTTCAAAAACAAGCAAGATTGTTTAAGGCACAAACAGCCTACTTTGCTCTTAAAACATGGAAGCATAAAGAAATAGATGCAGAAAATAAAGAATAATATTACAAGAAAGAATATGAATCAAAGGTGGTCCTCACTGAAAAGACGATAACATCATCTGTCAGGATCTCAAGGGCAGCACAGAAGTCTTTAACAGCTACTTGACACTCAAGATTCAGGGTGTGTAGTAGCTTCATCAAATCTAGAGTGAATGCCAACTCAGGCTTTGTTGGTGTTGCACCCCAAAGATTGAAACGTAACAGCCGCAGAAAATCGGGTTCACAGTTACAAAACTGCACCTTCACTTTTGTTTGATAGCCTACATAAATATAAATATGGATAGATTACATGATTTATACATGTATACATATGAAGAACTGTCTACAGAAAATGTGCACTGTCAATGAATATACACACCAGCAAGGCATGTTCTTACAGAACAGAATCCTAAAATTAACAATATACCAACTCACTGTTTGTTGCCTCTCCCACAAACAAGATTTACAACTACTATTAATATCAATTTGCCTCTAGAAGAATCTTAACATTACTGTTCGCTCTTTAGTACACACATCCTCATTTTCTCAAACTGGGGCTGAAAGATCAAAATTAAATGTACTTACGAAGAAGCATATATCAGGATCTTAACATTACTGTATGCCCTGTGGCAGACACATCCTTTTCTCTTTTTTTTATAAATTGGGACTTCAAGATAAAAATTATATGTACTTATGAAGACTGACATGTAACATTAAATTGCTGTCTACATAAGATTAGACACTCCACGGCACCATAGTAAGCTAGCTGACATATCTAACCTCGAGAGTCTACAACAGTTACTTCACGGAAAAGGACAGAGCTACCAGTAGTAGATGTACTAGAACAATGATGGTTGCCAAGTACCAAGATTCGCTCCATTGCTAAGGGGACATAGATCTTTAAGTCCTAAACAAAACACATATTTAATTGAAACATTAAAAATACAATTTAGATCATTCAACATAACTATAAATCTGTAATACAACTGAATAAACTAATATGATTGCACCACACATCAACAGCCTACAATGCAACAGGTGTGTTGAATAAAGAAATCAGCCATTTCAATGCATGTGCTTATAAAAATTGTCAGCAGGCCATGATCTCCTACGAAAACAGGAGACCCCACTTTGTTTATGGAACACAACTTTAAATAGTTGGCCTTCATATCTTGGAAAGATCTCTAAGCTGACTTGGTGGGTCTTACACATGCTAATAATCTCATGAATGACAAACAATGAACTACACACAAACTACAAAATTAGGTGAACCTATATTTGTGGGTTGAGGCTGAGTCACTGATAGTCAATAAAACAGGGTGGACTGCAGATGCCTTAAAAGACCAAGCTTTTACATAACGAAGAAAACACAAATAGAAGAAAGGCAAGAGTAACCAAATGTCTTTGTAAAATTAAGGGCAAGGTTTGAACGTACTGTATCACGCTTACTTCTACTTTTCAAAACTTACAACTACAAAGTATAAACCGGAGAGAAGACTTACAGTTAAAATTTCAACGTGATGAAAAATGTTATATTTGGTGTGCCTTGAAACAGCACAAGACTTGCAAAAGCTGACTGAAGGTCCACAGTCAAGACAACGACAGACACCAGCTTCTGATTCACAGAAGTGGCACCTCTCATCAAATAAAGACGCTTGGTTTTCAAATGTTGTTGCCAAAACACCCTCTCGTAGCTTTGACCAAGCATTCTCTGCTCTTTGCAGCCTCTGGTAGTGATTGGTGGTGGACGTCTCTGCTCCATCACTTTCATCTGATTGTTCCATGTCCGGTGCTGCAGCATTTAAATCAATTTCATGGCCCGGCTCATCGGCATCAGCATTACCACTAAACCCTATACCATTCGTCTCGCCAACAGCGTTCAGCCGCTCCAACCTGTTAGTTTGGACACCATCTTCTTGGTGATACCTCACGTTCACTTCTGCCCTAAAACGTTTCCTTCGGCTGAGGAATTAAAATAAAGGAAGGTAGTCATAAGCATAAGAAAGAGAAACCTCAGGTAAAGGATTAGCTGAATTTCAAAACAAAACGAATCGCTACATCACATTTAAGTTTACCAAAAAAAAAAAACACTAACCGGCCCATGACCTTTGCTTTCGTGTTCACGTAAATAGGAAAAATTCCCAGTATAAATCCCGAATACGCTCTTTTTAACTGAAAAAAGCTCTGTAGCTGTCCAAATTTCTCCTGTATGTGCACCTCCGGTCAAGCCGCCATTATGCTCGACTTCATATCATATATACCGTACTATAGTACGTACTACAGCGGCTGCTGCCCGGTAATTTGGGTATCATTTTTACGGGTGATACCCAGTGTGTATCGAGTGAACCGGGTGTTGAAACAATACTCTGATGCGAGCATTTTGGTCAGCTGTGATTGCATGAAAGATCATATGAGTGACCACGTGACTTGTTTCCATTTCAAAATTGCTCTGTAAATCGGAGGTTTCGTTCCAGTCGTTTAAAACCAGTGCAACAGTTCATTTGTTTGTTTTTTACCTTTTACTGGACGAAAAGTTAAGGGACCGAACCGAATCATATGACTCGTGGGTGCAGCGACCATGATTTGTCTTTCTAATAGACTTCAACTTGGTAATGTCTCAAGGAAATGGAGGTAAGCCGACCATTTTCTGTCTTGGTGTGTCTTTCATTCGAAAAGATGCATGCAAATGTAAATACGTGTAACATATCTGTAACCACATCAGCTGTTTTATCGAATAAGATGATTGCCTATGAAACATAGATCTGAATTTTGAATTGTTCTTTGTCCAGTCTACATAATTAGGTACTGTTTTATATACATGTATGATCAGTTATATGGCAGTTACATGTTTGCAACTGTGTATGCCATTTTTGTGCAGCCGTAAATTACTCATCCATTGTGATCATTTTACTATCTTGACATGGCATAAACTGATCGATCTTTTCGTAGGGAAATTAGAGTGCGAGCTGTGGAAGTTGAATCAAACAGTTTGTTTTTCTTCAAGTGGAAAGGCAACTTTATAGACTTAACATGGTAACAAAACATACATGGAGGCAAAAATATTAAACCCTGCAATAACTAAACAATGCAGTAATTAATTTTGTTTTTATTTTCAGCTTTGAGAAACAGGAGATGGAGAGTGGTGCTACCCTGTTAGGGCCAAAGTCTCTGTGAGTCTGATAGGGGTCTTTCAACTGCCTTCCGGTTACAAAGTTATTGCTGCAATTCTGCAATCGTTGGTAAATTTGTAAAGGAGGAAATAACTAAATTTAGGGTTAGAAAGGAAGCTATATGTAGCTACTACAGTCATGCCACATCAGTGAAAGTACAGTTGTTTCTTGTTGGAAATGAATGAACCTTACAACTTGATGAGATAATTTTTGTTAACTTGTAAATAATAATATTATCGATCATATATTACATACATGTACACTGCGGCTACAAAGTTTATTTCAAGGGGAATATGGTATGCATTAATTATATCTTTCATGATGGAATACTTTAGTATTTGTAAAACTTTACCTCAAATTGCACATGACCTTGACTTGTGACAGCTTGGGTTCCCTATAACTTACTGCAAGTGGTTTTCATTTTTTAAGCTTCATCTTGCCAGGGCAGGAAAAAAAAAATGAAATCTAGCTGCCCAGTGGGCCATTTTATTTTAGTTTTCAGTTGGTTCCACTAAAATATTACTAATGCCCAATGGGCACGTAGGGTTCATGCCCTATCAACTACATCATTTACTAGTTGCTGTCTATATTCAGTGATAGACTATAACAAAATGAGTTTACTGGCACTATGAAACTAGGTGAAAGAAACTACCAACAGTGACACAATTGTTGTGTCAGATACAAAGTATGCTTGGATTTTAAATTAATCCATGCTTTCAACGCACTGTTTTGCTCATCTTGCAGTCTTAAGTTTTGAAATAGGCTTTGATTGGAAATTATCATTCACAAGATTATATGTTCCGAGGCTAATTTCACTTGCCCACCTGACCAGACCTCCAAACTTCCATTTTCACTTGCCCAAGAGCAAAATTTACTTGCCCCAGGCAATGGGATGTGGGTTTTTCCCTGCCCTGCTTGCTAAGACTACGAGTATTCCCTCTTTGGCTTAGGGCCTCTTCATATGAGCCCGGTCAACCAGCCTGGCTCATTTTCTGAGATCTCACCTCGCCACTCTTTCCTTCGTAAAAATTTTGATGTGTTCATATATGTATGAGAAGCCAGGCTGGCCGGGTTACTGAGATCTCAGTGACCAGGATGAAAATTTTCCCATATGAATGCTCCAGCCCGGGTAACCAGGATGAAACTTTTTAGGCAAAATAGCTTCGCTTTTGCAACACAGCACTTGGCCAGTTACCGGGCTCATATAAAGAGGCCCTTAGTCTATGTTTCATGCATGACACAAAAGAAAATCAACATTTTTTTTTCTCACTGTTTTCATTTGCATCACACACAATAGACTAAGCGAAAGAGGCCGGGACTACTCATAGTCTGAATATCTGTAGGCCCAATAAGATGGTACAGCTTTAATTGCTACATGCACTTGTACATGTACATAAAACAAGTCCATGACTCAAAATCAAACCTACAACTTGCTTGCAACTGTAACATGGACCACATAAATGATGCAGGGTTTAGTTGCAGCCTCAGACATTGCTCAGTGATGAAAGATGAACAAAACCTTTGCACAACATGATCATCACCTACTAAATTTACAAAAGTCACACAATAAGTTGTACCCTCTAAATTGGCCAAAGGGTTCCCTTGATTAGAAGTGATTGATGCATGTACTGCATGTACATTTACAATGTATATAGTTCCCATGTACAGACCAGGGTTGTCATTAATTTTTTAGTCACCTGTAGCCTTATTCTCCACACCCATAGCAAATTTGTTACTTTGGGTGATTTCTCTAAACAACAGGGAATTTCACCTGCAGCATCAAGGGAAAATCAAGCATACTCAGCCATAACAGGTGTTACGGCTTACAACCCTTAATGACAGCCCTGCAGACATAGCATACCAGTACAAGTAAATAACCTGTATTTAGCCTTAAAATGAGTGATATACAATGTAGAAGATGTTTTATACTAAGTAATGGACCCTTAGCCTCAAGTTCTCAATTGGTATTGATACATGCATGTTCCTTTGACTCCTTTACATTGTTTGCAATTCTTCTTAACAAAGAAAATATGCACCACTGATGATGACCGTACACTCAAAAATGTTTTAGTTTTTAGAACTTAAGTAACTTTTAGCCTTTTATACATGTGCAGTAGACAAACAAAATATTATCGCAGGCTCAACTGTTATTACAGCTTTTCATATACAGATACAGTAAGTGTAGAGCTACATACATTGATTATACAAGTAAAGAAAGAAGAAGAGCCAAGCACCCCCATCAAGCTTGAGTTTGCCCTACACTGACTTCTAGCATGTCATGTGTTGTTCACAGCTAGAGCATAGTTACATGTAAGTTTAAGTTTTTTTGGCACTATTGTTATGCTGTTTTGACACTATTTTTGAACTATTTTAATACTATTTTTACTGTATTTTCATACTGTTTTGTGCTATTTTTATGCTGTTTTATACTATATTACTGAATGCCATTTCTGGACTATTTTAAAGCTATTTTTATATATTTATATTGTATTTGACATATTTTTTCATATATGATCCACTGTAATTTTTAAACTGTTTAAAGTACTATTGAAATATATTTTGAGACAGTGGATTTCAATAGTGTTTTAAACAGGTTTTAACACCTTTAAAATCAGTCGAAAAATATGTTAAAAATATAATTTTGCACCTATTTTAAACCTATTTTGTACAAAATACTTTTAAAATTGTCATTTAAACTAGTTCAAAAATAGTCTTGCAGATTAAAAGCTGTTTTTAAAACGATTTGTGTCCTGTTTTTATTCCGAATGCTGTGTTCCTCGAGAGATTTTTAAAGTAGTTACAGACTATTTTAATTATATTTTTAAACTTAGCAAAGGATTTCGAGTTTTGGAATTTTAACTATATTTTTAAAAGCTTTCCAAAATACATTTCAAATTTTGTTTCAATAGTGTTTTAAACAGGTTTAAACACCATTAAAAGCAGTCGAAAACTACGTTAAAAATACACTTTTCGCCCTGTTTTTAATCTATTTCATAAAATAGGTTAAAAACAGTTTTTAAAAATAGTATTTAAATACATTTAAAATAGTGTTTGGTTTGGTAAGGGATGTTTGCCTTTGAAAATCAGCTCGGGAGCGTTTTCTTAAAACGAAGAATATCCCCATGTAGGCTAAAATGGTCGTCACAAGAGGAAATGTCGTGTGCAAATGTATATCTATTAGAAGGTAAACATCAATTGGAATTCCAGTCAGTTGGATTGAGGCAAAAATCGATGAAAAAAACACTATGCTTGTGTTGCATAAAGCAAGTTTCCTTGGTTTTGCTTTGAGAAGATAGAAATGAGGAAACACAACAGCCACGAAGCGATCCACTGACATCGCCGTCATGCACCAACAGAATAGAACTGTTAACTCTAATGTAACCCAATATTCTAGCAATGTCGCCTTCTTGTGTGATTTTTTTATCACCAAAAGCGCACAAAAATCGAGTTATTGCTTCTGAGGAGCAAACCACGATTCCAACATACAGATCAACCGCTGGCATGAACACCAAAACTACCGAGAACGTTTTCCTGAAGCAGCGAAGAGGATTTCTGTACAACGCGGTCAACACAATTGCATTAGGAACAGAAATGACTATTGACAGCAGCGCAAAAGGTATTCCAGTTCCAAGACACAGTGATTTCTCAAAGACTCTCTCCATTGCAAAGCTAAAAGGAAGGAGAATCTTTTGTTACTGAAACAGAATAATACCACGGTGTAATATCGTTGTTCGTCTTTGGATGGGAGCAAACACAAGGTTCTAGAAAAGTTCTGAATTTCCGTCATATTTTCATTTTATATCCTCTTCCCGTCACTACTAATCAAACAAAGAAAGAGCTTTGTTTTCCTGTATTTACTTTTCGCGCAATTAAATTAAACCGCAAAATTTAACGAGTTAGCAATACTATAAAAATAACACCTGCCATGAAATAAAGATTGGTATGTTAAGCAGCAGAGCCACTGTTTGAAATTATTGAAACATATTTCCAAACTAAGTAGTGCCCTGAATAATCTAGACGCTGTGTTAGCTTGTTTTACAAGATTATCCCCGTATAATGAGACTATCTAGCCGGAAATAATTGTCCACTTTTCAGTTGCCTAATTAGCGAGATTACAAGTTCACCCAGTGTAAAACCAAACACCACAATTTAAAATGTAGTTTCTATAGCCATGGCCATTTCAAAGGATAGAAAGATAGAAACCAAACACATGAAGACTTACTGGCAACATCGCGTTCAAAGTTTCAAGACACTTTCTCTCACTCTATCCTCTGATACATTTAATCATGAATTATTTATTATTTTATTGCATCTTTAAGTACCGTAAACTGATCTAGGGGAGGCCTCCCCCCCCCCCTCTTTACTTTGGATGTAAAAAGAAAAAATCGCAGAGAGAAGAAAAGTCGGCAGAGCAAGCAACCCCCCTCCCCACCCCCCCCCCCCCCTTACCTCAAGATCTGGATCCACCACTTGCCGCTTACAAGCCCAGGGCTTCTACAACTTCGTAAGGGCTTTTAGATGAGCTGATAAACGGAGGGGCTTATGTCCGAGGGGGCTACAACCGAATTTAAAAAAAAAAAAAAAACGGTTTCGAAATGAGCTATAGCTGTACATGTTGATGGAAACATGTTTTTCATTTAATGGTAATTAAGCTTTAAAACATCATAATAAAAAGAAATTCAAAACAAGGAAAGCTAGAGGGGAGTTATGTCCGGAGGGGGGGGGGGGGGGGGGGGTGGCGGCTTATAACCGGATGTATTTTTTGGTCATTTTGTTGGTAGATGGGCCAAAACCCGGAGGGCTTTATAAACAGCAGTTTACTGTATGCCTGTATACAAAAGTAGGATTTAATGGTTTTTGCTTATTAAAATAATACAAAGATCTTATAAAGATTTGTTATACGCTAGGGAAGTTTGTTGCCCAATCGCAAGACAAATTGCGCGAGACGCTGCCTTAAACGGCTTCGAAAAATTCTTTGAGTATTTCCCAAGGTTTTCGTTGCAGTAATAATTGTTTACCCATAGAGTGAACCTTGATTGCACTTCGTATTTTTACTTTTGTTTTACTTTTGAACTTTTTCTCTTGACTTTATGTAATGCTTCCTGTAACTAAAGCGTTGCTAGACGTGTGCATCTAAAGGGGTGTTTCAATGGGTAGCTTTCGGTGCAAAATGTATTGCAGCATAATTACGAGACAATGAGTAGGGAGAAAAATTTCCTTCTATAGTGCTAAAGTTTT
Organism: Orbicella faveolata; assembly: GCF_042242905.1. Classification (NCBI taxonomy): domain Eukaryota; kingdom Metazoa; phylum Cnidaria; class Anthozoa; order Scleractinia; family Merulinidae; genus Orbicella; species Orbicella faveolata. The sequence continues at coordinate 8,855,959 of NW_028301563.1, read as the reverse complement.
TAAAGGCACCATTGTGTATATTACGACAATATTTCTACAGGTTTATTAGATTTTTGGAGATAAGTTTGGCTAGTGACTTTTCACAAAAGATAATGGTGTGCCAGCGGTGGGATTCGAACCCACGCCATCGAAATGACTGGTGCCTAAAACCAGCGCCTTAGACCACTCGGCCACGCTACCAGCTCTTCTTACAGTTGTGATATTATTTAATAATAATACTACTCGCCCTCGTTTTCTAGTAATTAACTGGTTTTTGTTTTGTTTTGTTTTGTTTTGTTTTGTTTTGTTTTGTTTTGTTTTGTTTTGTTTTGTTTTGTTTTGTTTTGTTTTGTTTTGTTTTGTTTTGTTTTGTTTTGTTTTGTTTCTTGCTGTCGTTGTTCATTCATCCTATTTTCGTTTTAGGCTTGGCTTATAAAAATTTGGCGGGATGTATCTCCCCAGAACGAACTAAGATCTGTTCGTTACATTTTAAGCCAACTGTTTCTTGTAAAAGTTTGAAAGGTGGCCGATATTTAATAGATGATGCAGCATCTCCCAAAAGGAAGGCGTCACGTAAGCGGTCGCAACATCCCTCTTCAGCAGTTGAGATGCCAATCTTCCGTAGCGTGAGCGAAAACAGCGATCCTCCGCTTCGGACGAAATCAGCGATTTGCGCGCACATTAATATATATATTGCAAAGCTAGAAAAACAAATAAAGTCTCTACCGCTAGAAATTAAGCATCCTTTGAAGAACGTCGACGAGCTTCTCAACAGCCTGTTTGGAATGACAAGATTAAAGACTCTGATTCGGACATCAATTTTTACACGGGATTTCCAAATTGTAAAACCCTTCTAGTTGCTAAAAGTTGTTTTAAACCCAGGTGAGAATGGTGAGAACATTGTTTATGCTAACAGCACTACAGAAGATTTAGAATTTTCAGTATCGAGTGATGTGGATTGGTGCCAGGGCATCGAAAACTCAGTACCCTGGATGACGTCTTTATGGTCCCTGTCAGAATGAGGCTTGCGTTATTTGAACTTGATTTGGCCCACAGATTCAGAGTGCATGTTTCCACAACAAACAGGATCTGCATTTCCTGGGTCAATTTTTCGTACTTAAAATTGGGCTACCTCAACATTTGGTCGGACAGACAGAAAATAGACAAGGCAATGCCCCAGTCATTCAAGGACGAATACCCCAAAACAAGGGTCATTATTGATGGAACAGAGATCAAGTGTTAGAGCCCATCCTCTTTAGTTTTGCCCAGTACAAGAGCCATAAAATATGTAAAGACCTCTTTGAACCTATTGGTGTTGGCGGCCTAAACATCCCCTCGTTTCTTGGTTTGCGAAGTCAACAGACCCTTTTAAAAGTCATTACCACTCAAGAAATAGCATCAGAGTGAATTCATGTAGAAAGTGCCATAAACAAGGTGAAAAACTTCTACATTTTTGATCAAGCTATTCCACTGTTTTTAGCTGGTAGTCTGACTCAAATGTGGACTGTTTGTAATAATTAGTAGGTGGTTTGTATCACTAAATATCAGGGAGGTGTCCTTTTAAAACTTTACTTTAGTAAGCAGAAATAATTTGTCATCCACTGATACCGCTTGCTAATGTTGCCATAACAGTGACTGTGCCAGTTGTTGGGACAGCACACACTTCAACTGGCACTGGTAGTGCCTTGAAATATTTAGCAAAGTGCTTAAAGAAAAACTGTTCTAATTTTACCAACATAGTGGTAACAAAGTCTGCATTACAGTGAATACGTTTAATGACCATCCCTTGAAATGTGTAGGTAACAAAGTCGCACCACCTTGCCTCTGTTATTCCCATTTGCCGTTAAACCTGATTATAGAATTTGTGGTTTGTCTTTAAAACTGGGAAGCCATCATTCAGCTGCAGATTAAATTGACTATCACCAGCACATGCTGTCTTGGGTATGACATTTCGGTGTTTGCAGGGGCATTTAATTTCAGCAATTTCCTATTGGGTGTCCTTTGTCTCATCAGGTGGGCTTTACATTCATGTTCAATACCGTTTAACAAGGGCTCTGGCAAATTTCTTAGGTTTCCAGAGGTATTCATGTCCCTAACAAGCCCCTTAACAAAAGAATTACTGATAGATTTTCGATTTAAAATTTCTCCAAATGTTGAAACTGTCGATCTGGATCTGCTTTCACTCCACCATCGGCTATTGTTGCGTTGTGTTTGTGTTTCATACCGAGTGTAACAGCATCCTCCTGTTCACTTATTTTCAAGGAAGCATAAAATTACTGATGTTCTGAATGGCACTATGTGACAATGAACAGGGGGAAAAATAAGATACTGGTAAAGATGGATAAATTGTTATGGGAACACTGTCACTGTTACGTTGCTTGGAAAAGTCAACATTGCATGCAACTTTGAAGTTTCCTTCAGTGGGTGCCATTTGATAGCTGAAATATCCTCCCAAGGGTGCAGGCCTAACCCTGGTGGGTACTTTTTCACCCTCAGCATTCATGTACGAACTGCGCCCACAATTCTTGCTCAACTTTTGCAAATTGGCTTTGAAACTTTCAATCTTTGGGGCTGTCTTAATTGCACGATACAATGAACAAGAAATGCCAGGTGACGTTTGTACTGAAGTGCTAATTTGGGTTTCTTAAAAACCATGTTCATCAATGGTTCTGATGAGATGCTTCTTCCTCTAGGCTTGTGCCACTGCTGGGGAAGGGAGGTGCAAACCAAATAATTAATAATTAGATTATGAGCTCGAAAGAGGTGATAGTTGATGAGGCCGAAGGCCTCATCAACTATCGCCTCATAGAAACCGAGAGCGAATAATCTAATTGTTTTAGTAGAATTCTAACTGAAGTTAACGCAAATAACGGTTTCCAATTATTTTTGTACGCATTATTGAACTTCACACTATAACAAAATCGCAGGTGTTGAAATGTCCTTGGTAAATTTGCAGGTGTTTACGGGCGCGCACCCGTTAACTCAATAATTTCATGATTTTAAGGTCAAGAAACTCTTATTATCCTTCTTTTAGTCTTCTCAGGAATTTAATGATCCATTTACATCTAAACTTTCTGCCAAAAATTCGGAAAAACGATAAAAACGTCGCATTTCGTGGACGACCGACAGCCACCGCACTCTAATGGCCATAGTATACGAGTAGCTCAACCAATCAGATTGCAGCATTTGCATTAGTATATTAGTAGAATTCTACTAGTCAGGAATAGATTTCGTTTTTGTCATGTAGTAATGAGAAACAAGATACATTAGGCCCACAGCATGATTATAAAAACCCTAGAGATCCAGGTACACAGGTGCAAGATGATGCAGGGACATATAGGGTTGTTTAGTGGAAATTGCTAACCTAATGTTACGCGGGGATTCATTTTTCGGCAGACTTCGATAGCAAAGGCCTCTGAAGCAAAAGGTCTTGCTTCCCTTGTGGTGCTCGACTAAAACATTGTGGAGGAATATATCCTTCAATAAAAAAAAAATTCACACCACGGTCAAACGGTTTCATCACCAAGTAGTCAGGGGAATGTTGAATGTTTTTAACAGAGTTTCTAACATACTTCACAATAGAATTCTACGTGCATAGGTGAAAGTCGTCCAAAATTTTGTCCATATCTATCTCTTGGGGACAGAACCGGAGTTTTTCTTCTTTCTCTCTAACAATTTCTGAATTACTCTTTTTAGTTTGAACAGAAGAGGCTGCTTTCCCTTGATCGCCATTTTCATTTTGCTGAACGCCTGTCGTCGCTGCGGGTGAAGTGTTTGGAAATACTTCTTTCGCTCTAGGAATAGAGGACGCCTATCTTAAAATTGTCATCTTTCTTTCTCTTTTGATCTTTAATAATCATTATTGATACACCGTAAAAAAAATCAGGTACAATAATTCTAATAAAATGTCTAAGATCCTAAACCTAAAATTCTAATACTAATATTATATTAACTTACAACAATACATCAAATACAAGGAAATAATGAAACGAACGTCGTCGTCGGCAGCCGTTCGTCTCGGGAGACGATGGTGTAGCGCTATGTCGATGCCGAGCATCGTCTCGAGTGGCTATAGAGTCCCACTCTGGAGTGGCAGTCTCTGTTGCAAATAACGCAGACGAAGGAGGATGGTGCTGCAATTGAGGCCGCCCTGGACTTCTTTCTGGTTCTTTTCAAGGCCTGCTGGCCATTTCTGGTATTCTCAGCCCTCCCGACTCCTGAAGATACTGCATGTCGCCAGGCCACTCTGACGTCAGCTACTTCTTCCCGTGTGTTTGGATCAATCTCTGCTTTCCTCATGTCTCGCTTGCAAACATCCTTGAAGCGGAGCTTTGGCCGGCCAACAGGGCGGGATCCCTCGCGTAACTCTCCATAGAGCATGTCTTTTGGGGTGCGGCCATGTTGTCCATGCGACGCACATGCCCGAGCCAGCGGAGACGCCTTTGCAAGAGCAGCATGAACACGCTCGGAATGCCAGCTCGCTCAAGAACCTCAGCATTGGTTACTCTGTCCTGCCACTTGATGTGCAGGAGGCGTCGGAGACAGCGGAGATGGAAGCTGTTGAGCCGCTTCTCTTGCCCGGCGTGGGATGTCCAGCACTCGATGCTATACAGAAGAGTGCTGAGGACACAGGCTTGGTAGACACGGAGCTTGGTATTTACCGTCAACTGACTGTTCTCCCAGACGCGCTTGCCGAGCTTGGCCATAACTGCAGCGGCCTTGGCAATCCTGGTGCTGATTTCTGTATCAAGGGAGAGGGAGCTTGTCATTGTGGAGCCCAGGTAGGTGAAAGAGTCCACCACTTCAAGGGTTGTGCTGTCGATGGTGATGACAGGAGTGGAGTCTGTGTCCTGGGCCATGATGTTGGTCTTTTTGATGCTGATAGTCAAGCCAAACTCTTTGCAGGCATGGAATAGTCGGCTTATTAAAATGTAGGCTTATTAAACGTAGGCTTATTAAAATGGTTTCAAAATTTATTCAACGAAAGCTTACATGAAATCTTAAACAGTCTAGTTGTGCCTTCACTGTTAATTCTTTGAGGCTCACATTCTTGCTGCGAAGAAGTTCTTTAAGTTCGTTTACATGCATCTTTTCCACAGGTCTGTCCATGCTCACGTTGAAAACAGACAACGTACAGTAGAAGCTAAAAATGCATTTCAATAAAATACGTCGCCATTGTGTTGCGTTTTCAACGCTCAAATCTGCATAACAATGCATAACAATGAAAATGCAAACGCTGATTTAGTAAAAATACTGACCTTTACAGCTCCCCAAATATCTACTTAGGAATATTTCGACGACATATCTCCTTAAACCAGCTTTCGATTTTTGCATCCGATTGCGAAGTGCAAAAGCTACAAAATTCCTAGGAAAACAGAACTGGCCAGCCCTTAGCAATGGTTGCTACCAAAAAGCTCCGCTTTGGTGCTATCGTCACCATGTTTGCAATCGGTGTATGTCCCCTTTCGAGATCATAGCAATGAATTCCAAAACGTTGTCCGTAGGAGTTGAATAAAGCACTAAGCTAAATTTAGCAGCAACGAAGCCTGGAAAAGGATGAAAGTATTGCCGAGATCTTTTGAAGAACTCAGCTGTGACTGAAATACTCCAGTAAGACATAGTTTCGAAATCTTGCAGGTTTTCTCATAGTTAGTGGAGGGGACTGGTTGTGAAACCCGGCAAACTTCAAAGGGCCGGCCTTTTGTTTCGAGTTTGAGGTTGAATTGCACCATCACGTGACATTCACCGTGCACACGCCAAACGGGAAAAATTAACGCCCGGGCGGAGTGTGGGGGTATTCAGCGGGCATGCTTTTAAATAAAAAATATGTTGTGTAAGCGTCACGGAATATTTAAGTACCGTTCACACAGATAATTAGTTTATTTAGGTGTCATCAATTGTCATCAAATATCGCTTAAAGTGTGCATGCGCTCAATGTTGCACACCTGGTATCATTTTTATCTCTGTCTGCGAATTTATA
>NW_028301563.1:8745000-8845000 GCF_042242905.1 Orbicella faveolata | reverse complement strand
AACACCGAGAGTTTAACTGATAGAAAAATGGATGCTCTTAGATTTGATAAATAGATTAAGCAAAAAATTCTGTCACCATAAATGAATCTATATTATTTACAATTTCAATAAAACCAAAAGTATATATATACATGTATATATTTAATATAATTGTAGATTCACCCACATACCCATCACAGCCCACTGTTGAACAATTTTTGACTTGATCCTTTATGACATTAGGAAAAAGAGGAAGACATCTCTCACAGATGTCATAAACGAAAAGCTCACAGTTTCCACACACTTGCTGTACATTTGTAAAACTGTACTGTGACATTCTCTGGACAAATTACCGGTAGTTTCATTAAAACAAGGATATCTTTAGCAGCCTCTCATTGTCATACAATGTCTTGAAATTAAGGCCAGAATAGCCGTACAGGCATATTCTTTGGCAGAAAATGTTTTTTTCTTGGGAACCATTAGTTTCACTTTCATCAGGGGAGTCCAGTGAATGGTCATCAGTGTCAGAGTTCTCAATTTCTTCAGAGGAGTCAGAACTAGAAACTTCAACATCATTATCTGAATCACTGTCTGTGGACAAATCTGAGTTGTTGTGTATTACGTCAGTTGGTATTTCTGTAGTCTTTTCAGGTATAGGCAACTCAATTTCATCAAATGCTTCTGTGAAGCTTCAATTCTTGCATAAAGGTTCACTCCATAATCCATCAAAGTCATCCACAACACTTTTGTCAACAGCCATCTCACTCAGGTGAGCCGAAAACTCTGAGGTGTTCTGTTCATGGTGCTGGAAATGATCTCCAGGAAAAAGGGATGCAAGAGAGGGAGATGACGTCAACTGGCCTGTGAAGACTACTTTAAGTGATTTATGTGGTTGAATCTTGTAGATTTTGGTATGGGTATAGTGGGATCATCAATATGTTTCTTGTATTTCCTTGTCCTCATGGTCACTTTAATTCATGACACAACAAAATCAAAAGAATCAAAAAGATTATGAGTCAGTGGGAAACAAATAAATAACTGACATAAATAAATGACAATGCAAATAGAAAGAAACCTACATCTTGATGTATTGAAAAGACTATAGATCTCATATCATGTTAATCCCTATAAATAATTCAAAGGAAAAAATGACAAGCATTGCAAATTTATACTTGATGCATTGTGCTGACTGGGTGTTGAAACACGTGAGCTCTAAAAATAGATTTGGTGGACTAATACAACAAGCTTAAGCTTATTTCGCAGAATTTATCTCGTTTCCTCAGGTCGATCTGAAACCTTTTAGGTGAATTTCGGCTTTTGGAGTTTTTAAAGAGCACACAATGCATTGCTTACAATGTAGTTTGATTTATTTACAATTATAGCTTATCATAACAGAAAATCCCTATAAAATTGGATTCCTTACCGTAGCAGTGAACTTGATTTAAGTGCCTCACGATCCTTTGTTATCTTGACAACCGTCGGGAACAGATCAACCAGTTAAAGTACGTTCCATTTTCCTCCTTGATTTCTTCGTAAAAAGTTTGCGTAGTTTTTTCCTTTTGAAGCGAGACCCATCTTTCAAAAAACCACCAAAACAGCATGGAAAGGGAAACAGACTTACCATCGAAAGCGACTGGTCCGGCAACCTCGTTGCCAGTCTCTCTCTCCTTCTTCTCCAGTTTCCATTCTCTCCTCAACTGATCAACTGAACCAATCACAGCACGCGAATTTTCACGTGACTATCCTCGTGATTGAACATGACAAAGATCGCTTTATTGATCGCTCGTGCATTTTAGTAGATTTCACTTCCAAAGTTATATCAAAATGGTTTTTGCTGCGGTCCTGTGACCAGAAGAAAGCAGCGTGAGTGTCATTAACGAGAAACAAGTTATTCTTGGCGAAGATTTGGAGCCAAAAGAAAGTCTTACTGTGGATGGTTCAACGGGGAAAAATTCAAAGGGCAGATTAGCCGTATACAAAATTATTTGGTGAGTAATCGAATTCAAGTAACGTTATATTATACAAAGTAAATTCTTGTATTTAGACAAAAGCTTTTGAATGAACTTTATCATCACGAATCATACACGAGTGGGTCACTCAGTCATGGCATGAAATGAATTCTGGCTAAGGCAAAGTTGAAACAATTTAGGTTGCCCAGAGTGCGTGCCTAAACAATTTGATTTGCGAATAACAAGTCGTTTCTCTCGCCTCACTTGTTCAAACGAAATAAATACAGCAGTTCTCTCTGATCCCAGTCAAAGTTCTTGACAAAAACTCCAACCAGGCAGCCACAGTGTGCATGAGTTTGATATGTCTCCTGTGTGTTTCATCCTGACTGTATGGCAATCCGTGTTGATCTTCAATTTTTGTCCATCCGTATATTCTTTTGTGTTTACTCTATTATTTAAATGTTCCTTTAATGTTTTAAGTGTCTTTTTTTAATATTTCTAATGTCTAAATTTGGCTAAAAACCGTGATATATATCCCCCAATTCGAGAGTTGTTGATACACTTGTAGAAGATGGAAAACCTTGATTTAATCTACTGTAAGCTCAAGATTTATGTAACATATTTATCAATAGTATACAAGCACTTTCACAATTATCAAGTCTTCTCTTTTAACATTTCAACCAGCTTACAGTCAGGTCTTAATTATCTACATGTATTAAACCGTGAGCACATAAATATTTGGATCTCAGTCTTACCGTACCTCATATATATCGCAATGTAATGTAATTTTAAATTTTGTTTTAGGTATCATACAACAAAGATGAAGATGAAGAGGCTAGCTGTTGACAGCCTAATTAGAGGGCAAGAAAAGAAGCTACGGAATCAACAGAAATAACTGAACAGCAGCTAAGTTTGCCCAAACTCAGCCTTTTTTAATTTTAAGGATTGTTTCAGTTTTGTTCTTATCACTGATTCCTTACATTCATGAAAATCCAGATTTGTTCCACATAATAGCAATAATTTAAGCTAAAATCTTGTGTATGGAAAATTGTTGGATTTGTAAACCAAAAAAGTAAGTAAATTATCTGAAAAAGTTCTCTTTTTATCAAACATGTAAAAGTTTGACCCTCATATCTGTTTTCAGTTTTACTTTTGATTTTTGATGTAAGAAAAAGAAACAGGAGAATTATTCTTATGTTTAAATTCATGAAAGCCAATGTAATAAACCATTAATTTAAAACCTGTTTGATGTGATATCAGTGACTTTATTTGTTATTTTAATGCTGGGCATCAATCATCAGAATTTTGTCTGGCCTACAAATGATACAAAATTCCCAGTTTTTCTCAGATATTTCCCAAAAAATTCCAACCTATTCTCAAAAAATCCTACAAATTCCAAGTTATTCTCAGAAATTCCTAGGAATTTCTGGGAATTTTTGGGAATTTTAAGGAATTTTCATGGTGAGTATATTTCAGTTGGAATTCCTAGGAATTCCAAGTCAGCTCTATGTAAACTTGACATAACCTTCATCTCATCAAACAACAATACAATGTATCTTTGGACATCAAAGAAGCTATTTGTTGAGTCTTTCAACTCTTCGATAACTTCTTCTTGGAATCCAGCCTTTGGGCGGATACAGTTCCTATAATCCTTGAGAGTTCGCTGACTTGGAGGGACAAGGATATTACTCTTGCGCAATTCTTCGTAGCAGGCTGGTGATTTTGTAGCAAGAGATAAACAGTAGCGTATGACCATGGGATGGTATCGTACACCTGTTGAGCTTCTGGTCAACAGCTTTTTCTGTTGCTGCCAAAATAGATCCATAAACGGGGTTATGTTCTTGTCTGATATACCAAGAATACTGGCAATGTCCTGGCTCAACTGGTGATCAATTTCAACACTTGATTTCTGTATTTCAAGCTTCATTTCCTCAAGTTTTTGCTCAAGTTCAGCACATCTGAATCTCTGCATCTGCAGCGTGAGCTTAATTCACTCTGGTGCGGTCTGTGAGACGGGTGAAAATAGATGTGCTGGCTCAGCTAGTTTCTTTTGTTTTGCCTTGTGACTGAGTTCAGATTTCTGTGAATACTGATGACAACTACAACACTGTTCACCATGTCCAAACAAAACTGCACAACCACGAGTTCTCCAATATTCCTGATCTGGAAATGAACTGCCATCATCATCATCATTGACAAAAAAAGGATCAACAGACTTTGGAATTACGTGATGCACGATACTGCTTGACAATTCAGATGGTTTCACCCCAGGACAAATAGCCGACAGTGTGCTGATACTCTTTACAAGGTCAGACACAGTAATGTTAGTAATTGATCTCAAGTTTGTAGTGTACAGTTCATGGTCTTCTGGTAGGAGCCATCCATATACATAAATAGTGAATCCTAAACTATCATCAATCATAATCTCAATTTCTGGAAGCGTAACTTGGGAATTTTTCTTCTTTAGAACTAGTCTGTCCTCTAGTTCCTGGACTATCCAACCGTTCAACAGAAGCAAGGCATCACCTTATTCAAAATTGTCTTATATTCCCGTCTGAATTGCATATTTGTTGCAGCATATATGAAGGGGTTGATGGTGCCACTCAGATACACCAAGAACGCGTAAGTGAGGTACACCTGTCGCGGCAAAGTGCGTTCCCCGCGCGCGGCGTCAATGTTATCTATGACAGAGATAGGAAGCCAGCAACACATGAAGCCGACCGTGACTGAAGCTAAAGTCTTGGTCACTATTCCTTTTTTCACATTCGCTCTGAGTTGCTGGAGATCATTTGCGTTCGATAATAGTTGATTTGATCTAGACACAGTACTAAAGACTTTGGCGTAGCAGAATGTGATTATAGTTAAGGGTGCTGCGATGTAAAAGCACTCAATAAACACAGTATAAGCAATATTGCTTTCAAATGTGTACGAACACATCGCTTTGCCCGGCTGAAACTCAAATCCGCCGTTTTTGAATAAGAATGGAGGAACAGATCCAACGAAAGCTACGCACCAAACAACGGCAATGTACAGCAAAGCTCTTTGTTTTTTGAACAACATCGTGTACTTTTCTGGTTTGACAACGTGGCAGTATCGACTAATTGCAATTAATCCCATAGTCTGAAGAGACACCAGTCCAAATGTCAAAACTCCGAAACCGTGAAGTCGACAAAAAGTCTCGCCAAACATCCACTGGCCGTGAAACAGGGTTACAACTGTAAAAGGCATACAGAAGGTGGACATGAGAATATCGCTTACACCAAGTGCTATCACAAACACGTTGGCAAGCGTACGAAGTCTCTGGTTTCTGTACGCGGCGTAACAAGTTAGAACATTGCCGAAGAGGGCGACAATATTAATAACAGCAAACAAAACTGTTTCAGTCCACTCTAGAGCCTTAGTTCGCGTGGCAAGCTCGACAGAAAGTAATCTATTCATGACCTCGTGATTCAAGGAAGCTTAAACAATTCGAATCTATCTGCGAAAGTGTTCGGGTTGTGTTATTTCTTAGCTGACTGTGTGAACCATTAGCATTCTTTAGATGTAGTAGATGCGGGTGTGCCTTCTAAAATAACAGTGGTAACGCTCTGTCCGTCTGTTTATAGGCGATGGTGACTACGTTCCTGAACCGAGTATTATTACTGATACCTGTCTTGTTACCCTTGCTCTTTCCTCAAACACTAAAAAAATTCACCAGAATTACTCGATACTGATTGGTCGAGAGCAGAGCAATTAATTCTAAATCGTGTTTCGTAGGGGTTGAACTAAAAACTCTAAGTATAATTTAGCGAAAAGCTGCCACAAAACACGATAAGAATTGGCGGGATCTTTTTGAGACGTAATCAATGAAACACTACAAGTAATAAAAATTTAAACAGCAAGAAGATCTGTCATCCATTGCGACGCTCTTTTAACACCGTTAAGAAAAGTACGCGAGGCGCAACTAGGACATTGCCATAACGAAGAACAAATATAAGCGACAAGCAGGAATAACGACATTAGCTGTTCAACTTCCGGCCTGTCATTATCATTTAATTCATATTTTTACGCATTTATTTCAAGATAAACGAATCACTTCTATGAGTGCAATTGTAAGTGCACAGTAATAGCCAAGGAGACTAGAGATGCGTAAACTAACTTTAGGGAAACATTCAAGTCGATGAGTCCTTACTAGGGTGAAACAGCTGCCTTAGGGGCCGACACTATAGCTTTTCTTTACAGTTTTAATACAGTTTTAAGACAGGGGACGAGAACAAATGAAATTGTCCATAACCTACAGACAATGTTCCCGAAGTAACACAAAATTATCAGAAAATTACTCAAGAAAACATGTGTGAACCGGTAAGGAGAAGATATACTAGTATTATGATAAACACTGCTATTGTTACTGACCGTTTTGAAGCTGTATCTGTCAGTTGAGGCAGATAAATTAACTTCCTCGTTTTTGCCCCTCATTGGTTGCGTAGGAACACGTGTTTGTAGAGCAGCAGCTCGTGACAGCACGTAGGAGGCGTGGCACTGACGCGGGACACTGGATCGAATTATTACTACGGTAGTAGAGTAAAATCCCGCATGTGTAGAAGAACCCGGCCCGTCTGGAAGTTTAAGAACCTGCTGGCAGAAATTTGCCATTTTAATACCCCAAAATACCCAAAATACCCAAAGGAAGTGTTTCAATACTGTCCCAATTAGTTGTTTTTTTTTTTAAAGCTAAATATCATTGAGACTTAAATAATTCACTCATTCATTCAATAGGTAGCTTTTCGTGCAAAATTTATGCATTGCAGCAAAATTACGACGCTGAGTGCGAAAAAATACTACTTAAGTTTCTAAAGTCATTGCATTTCGCTGCTGTGTATCTTACGACAACATTTCTACAGGCCTATCGGATTTTGGCAGATGAGCTTAGATCCCGAACGACAAAATATGATTTTGTGGCAGCGGTGGGATTCGAACCCACGCCATCGAAATGACTGATGTCTAAAACCAGCGCCTTAGACCACTCGGCCACGCTACCAGCTCTTTTCACAATTTTTTGATAATATTTAATAATCGTGCTCCGACCCCGAGTTTTCTAATAGAAAACGAAGGCGAGTAGTATAATAGTTTAAGTACGCACTCTTACGGATTACAGCACAAAACCTACAGTGCGCTGCTCTTGAAACTCTTAAAATACACAAAATTGCAGGTTTGTGCTGCAAACCTTTAGTCTGTTGTCACAAGAGACTGGCGCGCGTACGGTTGTATATGGACAAAGTGAAAATCACAACTTTTTGACTCGATGGAGTGCCAAATTTTCTTAGCCATGGGGCTCTGCTGTAGTAGTTAACAATAAGATTTTGTGCTCGAGATTTCTTTCGCGTGATGGTTGACGAGGGCGCAGTTCTTAAACAAATCAAGTTAGCCCGATAAAGAAGATGGAGGGCTTATATGTCGGTTTTCGGAAAACATTTGGAAGAACAACTTTCCAGTCCCTATAGGCCCCTTGCACTAGCCACTACCATTTTATTCTGGTTTTTACTAATATTAATATTATTATTAATATTAATATTATTATTAATATTAATATTATTATTATTATTATTATTATTATTATTATTGTTAAATGATGACGAAATTGATAAACGATTCCAAACTATTCTGAACACAAGTAAATCAGCCAGCCAGTGTAATGCTTATTTCCTAGCCGTTCATCATCAGGACTAGTCCCGCAGAATTTTACCCTCGTGTGTGTGCATACCTTCACAAAATGTAGTCGAGGGTTGATAAACTGAATTTCTTCCATGTTTATCCTGGAACTTACAGGGCGGAAGGGCGGGAAGAACTCCATATCCTGGTATACTGTTTGGCGTGGGTCTCCCTACTTCTTCGATTGTATCCAATTACAGAAACTGCACGCGCTTGGAACGTTGATATTTTTATACCGCCAAGGAGGCCTGGTAATTGGTCACAAAACAAAGGTGGGTACATTATTGGCAAAAAAAAATAAAGACGATTTTAATTTCGGACAAAAATGCCCGAAAATAAAACCGTCCGAAATTTTCAAGCGTCCGAAATATTTAATGCAGTATATATCTTGGAAGTAACCCCAACGCTCTTACTTTCCTTCATACTGGGCTTTAGGGCGCAAACTCTAGTGGAGTAACGGCATGATAACATTTGTGTTGTTTTCTCTTCATTGTATTGAGTCGCAAAACCTTCAAGGTGCAGTAAAACTATTATTTTCACAGATGCTGTTTCAGTCTAATTCGTGTTTCGTTTCGCAAATTTCCTTAAGCTATGTTTCAGCAAAATCTCCGAAATTGTTGTCCGAAATTTATCCGACATTAGACAAAAAGTACCGCAAATTTTACGTCCGAAATAAAACGTCCAAAAATTTTACGTCCGAACTTTTTTGCAAGTAACAGCAGACGACAACAGCGAAACTTAGGGCGTCTTACAATTATGAACATATGTTGTTATTGATATCTCCTAACAATGTTTTAGTAACATTAATTTTCCTTGCTGCTTAAGAGTTTCTTTAAAACTACATTTTTTAAAAGATAGATGATGGATGATGTTTCATCCGAAACATGTCTTGTTAATACTGTTTATATGAATTTCAAACACATCGTGTGGTTTCCAAAGATCTTCCCAAAATGGCATACAAAGCTTTGAAAATGAACAAGACATGACAAAATGCTGATATTACAAAACTCTACCTATTTATTCATTCATCTTTGCTAATTTATTGTAGCAAATTATCTTGAAATTGTCCCGAGAGAAGAACAATACATAAATATATCCTGACATGCACAAAATTTCCTTCGTGTATCCGAGACGCTTAAGCCTGGTTTTCACCAGCGACGCTAAGCACAAGCGCAAACACGATATTTAGTCTTATTTCACCGTGAAACCGGCCTTGTCACAGCCATAAGCACAAGCGCATTCACAAGGACAAGGTTCAAAATGTTTCCTTTTTCTTGTACTTGCGCTCATGCTTGCGTTTGCGCTGCAACAAGTGAAAACGAAATACCGCTCAGGCATAACACAAGCACAAGGATATTTACTACACGTGGTTGTGTTTGGTCACTGAAACCACTGGATCCGGATTACCTCGCGCGCCTAAACCGTCAGTTTTCTAAAATGCCGAAAGGTTCGGATGATTGTGTTTGTACTTGTGTTTGCGTCGAACTTCGTTTTCACTATAGGGTCATCCCTATTGCTTGCGTTTGTGTGCTTGTGCTTGCGCTTGTGCTTGCGTTTGTGCTTGCGCTTGCGCTTGTGCTTGCGCTTGTGCTTGCGCTTGCGCTTTTGCTGAAAACCAGGCTTTAAAGTTCTCCTTGTTTCATCTATTTTACGGATATACCTTGTTCTATAAAACGAGTTTTAAAAGTAAGAAAATGCGTACTTTTATATATAAACAGTCAAACTAGTGATTATTTTAGCATACTGAGTAAACTTACTTGGTAAAATTTTAATGAAACACCATGACAACTCCTCCTTGGTTATCATTCACTTAAATCTCACTACCGCTTATGCTTCGTACGTATTGTTCTAAGGGCTAGCTTCACTGTTTCTTTAGTTTGTTTTATTATTTTCTCAGCCAATCCGGTTTACCCTTCTGAGAAGTGCGTGACGCCTCAAACAAGTTAAACAAAACAAATTAATTCCGTCATTTTAGTTTTAATGCACGGCTATGAAATGAAAAAGGAAAGTGTATGTTACATAAAAGCCATGTGATAAGAGCAACATTTTCCTGCAACTTGTCGCACAACAATGCTTCATTGTAAGTTGAAAAGCGTTGTTGTGCGTATTGCCATTCGTGTTGCATGTTGTGTAATAACTACTCTTGTGGAATAATTACTGTCTCTACGTTAAGGAGCTACATCATGGTTTGCACACCTTGAAACGTTTAGCCTAAATTTTCCAAGTCTGTCGTTTGCAATCCGTATTAATCTTCTCCATCCTTCTCCATCGCTGTTTCTTTATGATTTATTATTATCTCTTTGGTGTTTTTCCATCTTAATAAACTACAATTTTCGTGTTTTCTTCAATTAAAAGGTAATTTTGTACGTTGCCCAAATAACTCAAAATGCCGTGACTGAGCCCCTTTAATTAATTTCCATGACTGTTAAAAACACGGAAAAAATGTTTGCAAATGAATATAAACGTTCATTATTATCATTCTTGCCGCACAACAAGAACCATTTTATGCAAAGGTACAAGACGTAGGTAGAGAGTTTATAATATTACAAACAACATTATCCTTGCTGTGTTGCACACTAATAAATTAATAATTTCAACCTGCTGTTTGTAATACGGCGAAATATCTCGCTGGACATTTCATAGGTAAAATTTGTATAATTATAATAAGCATTCCTCTCGTTATGTTGTGTACAATTCAATTCAACAATTCAATTCAACACTCTTAGGATACGAAATTTGACACATTTCTTAGGTTAAAACAGTTTACCAAATTTGAGAGTAGTATACCCACAGCAATGGAACAACGCTTTAAGTAAACTGTTCATTGTGGTTACTTTTCTTCATCCGTACTTTTAAAATCATTCATTGTTCAGTGTTCAATCCCCCTAGAAGTTAAAATTGTTTGAACAACGAGTCATAAAATGTCCTCTAATGCAAGACTTTTTAGGTGCAAAGAAACATGTCTCATTTAAGATATGCGGGGGGTGATTTACAAATTTGAATGCATACAGTGAGTGTTTGCGGTGAAAAGGGCCAAAGATGTTTTACCATTATCGGCCAAGTGATCTTTCCCAGCCTTCTTGATCGAGGTCGCAGCATATTAATAAAATTTTCTACGTGAGAAACACAGCAATGTTTGGTTCTTATGGTGATCTCTCTTTAAGTTTCTTTCTACAAGCCAGGCAAGTCTGTAAACTTAATGATTAAGTCGTCACTGCAGTTAGATCTTGCACCACTGTCAGAATGCGCGTTCCTCTCGTGCTGGGATGTTCACGCTGACCACTATGTTATATATAGGATGCCCGTATGTACTCTATATCACGTATCTTTCCTTATATAACCATTCACCGAGCCGTTCATGTGCCGCTTTTTAACTTCAAAAACAGTCGACTCCGCATCGCTGTCCTCGTCCGTATCGCTTAACATCAGGCTTGTACTCAAGTGTTTACCTGGAGGAAAAATAACTAAAATTGACGGATGATCTCATACCAACGTTATTACTGAGCCGATAATTATGGCGGCAATGACGTGATTGACAATTCAGAACTCACAGCAAGCATGAAAACCAATGGCAAGCACGAGAAAACACGAGACTAGCGGCAAACAAGCACGGGAAAACGTCTAAATTGTGCTAAGCGCGGAAAATACGTCATGGGTGGTGAGTGTGGGAAAACGTTGATGAAAAGGGCGGGAAAAGTGCAAAATCACGCGTGATTGGTCGAGGGAAAACAATCGATACTGAAAATGTTTTTTGAGGTTAAAGAAGTGATCATAATGTGAAGCCCAAAAATAATACTCTTAGCGGTACCTGCACAGGCTGCCTCTTGAATATATTTGAGAGAGAGGTTAGCAAACGAAATTCCAGCAGCAAAAGGGACAAACCCTTCGAGTCGCTTACCTCCTTTTGGTAGCATCTCCATACTCTCAAGCTTGTCATCTTCGTCCTCGTCAATAACAGCGTACCGATGGCGCCTCTTCCCACGACCACGCCTCCTAAACAAAACCACATCAAAAAGTAAGCTCCCCTATCACAACCCAAACAATAACTTCTAGTAAACCTTTAAGGCACTCAAAGCCCAACTGACCTAAGTAAGCAACTCTGTTCAGTTTTGGAGACTATAATTTGCTGGTTCTCTTGGAGGCGTGATTCACATTCCCAAGGCTTCAATTTTTTTTAAATTTCGTCCTTTGTAATCTGTCGAAATCTTTTAAAATCTTTACCATCCCTACTTGTTTTTTGTTTTGCTTTATATTTTGCTTTATTTTTTCTTTTATTTATTACAACCTGTTTGGGTTTTTCTTTCTTATTGGAATAACAACTTGAGTTCATCTGTACGTAGCCAAGAACGACAGTATCATTATTAACAACAACGATCAACAAAAAACAACCACAAAAGGAAAAATGGAAAGACTTGCAAAAATAAAAGAAATGCAAGGGAAAAAGAAATAAATAAATAAAACAAAGTGACAAAGTGCAAGAAAATAAAGTGTTTATCACGAGAAACAAAGTAGAAAATAACACAAGAACGATTAGAAGATAACCAAGGCATACAAATCTAACTCGACCTCTAGATGGTCTAAGAAATTAAAAAAAAAAAATCAAATGGAAACAGAACTGTGGAAGAAGTAAATAGCGTTATATTTCATGCAAGTTACAAGATTAAGTAACACCATTTCCAACAAGAGCGACGTTGTTGTAATGAAGCTGTTGTTGTTGACGCCAAGACTGCGGTCCAGAAGGGCAAGGACAAGGACACAAGACATTTAGTCTTGAAGATGATTGCAATACCTAGTACACCAAGCTAGCGGAATCATGCAGTTTAGTTCCCTTTATCCAATCAAGTCAGCTTATATAAATTCCCATAGGACGAGGGTAGAGGGCTAACACATCAAGCCAGTTTTGTCATACAGTTTATTACCCTGTACCCTGTGCTCAAGCAAGTCTAAATGCAGTCCCCGGAGGACGAGGATAGAAGGAGCTTCCATTCTTAAGGACGTTTAGACCATCTGGCACACAAAGCCAGTTTTGTCATACAGTTTACTACCCTGTACCCTGTGCTCAAGCAAATCTTTATGTAGTTCCCAGAGGACGAGGGTAGAAGGAGCTTTCATTCTTACGGACGTTTAGAACATCTGGCACACCAAGCCAGTTTTGCCTTACACTTTACCACCCTGTACCCAAGAAAGTCTGTAAGAAGATTCCCACAAGACAAGCGTAGAAGAGGCTCACAGTCTTAATGACAATTACAAGGTTTGGCACACCAAGTCAGATTTGTCATGCAGTTTACAAGTAGTACCCTGTACCCAGGCAAGTCTACACATACATTCCCTGAGGACAAGGGCAGAAGAGGCTTGCATTGTCAAAGACGTTTCAAGCCAGTTTTGTCATGCAGTTTACATGCAGTACCCTGTACCCAGGCAAGTCTTCAGCATACCTATGGTCAGTCGAAGAGGCATCCTCTGTACTAGGAGGGTTAACAGAGACTATAACCTTCTCACGACGAAGTCTAAAGATAGAAAGAAACAGATACAGGAAAGAAAACAAGGCAGACGACAATGGAGGCGTTCAACAATGAAGGCAAGGAAAAGAGACACGTTGAATGGACTGGACTAGAATAGAAAGGAATGACCATGACAAAATTTGGATTAAGGGAATCCCATTTGTGATAACTTTCCTAATTCGGTCTCTAGTAGCAAGACGTCGTTACAATCACAACTGGACGTTCTAACGGGCGAAAATACGTTACTTTATCACTTCAAAGCTAATCAAACATTACTTGGGCAACGGTGATTCGTTATTCTAGGAAGATTCGTAGAATTGAGCTTTTGTTTCCAGCACAGTATAGATAGGTCTAAAGGGCGATTTTAGGACTGTGTATGTACACTGTATGTTAGGATTCCAAGCAGCGTGGACTGTAAGAGTCACAGAGAACTCACAAGAACAATAAACTACAATTTGTTTCTACATGCCAGCTAAAATCGTTTAAGAGATGGCAGAAAGAACAAAAACAATGTACTAACAGAGAAGAACGGCAAGGAAAACTGCTTCGTTTAAAGACTGGAAACTTGCGACGCCTACCATCATAAAAAGACAACAATTACTCAGTAAATGCATGCCAGGATATAATTTACCTTGGAAAGAAAATGAACCAAGGGTGTTTGTTAACAGGGTAAAAATTGACCTCCTAAGTGATCTATCGTGAGCTTTGATATAACTGCAGTCATCTAAGGTCACACTACAACACATTACTAGTGTTGCATGTGATACGTACCTTCCCATGCAGAAACATATTGCCCACACTATTCCGCCAATAGCCATGATGATTCCAAAGATAATCACAGTTACATACAGTATACTCCAGTCTGCGAAAAACACAATCACTCTTAACAACAAGGAAAATACTGTGCAAGGCACTTCTTACACAAACATAATTTTGGCTCGTCACGCAGTCTCACGAAAACAAGAGGAAAGGCGTTGCGTGACACCGAACGGCTCACAGAAGAGATAACGTACGACAGAAATTCTAGCAGTGATGTTACCTTTAGGAACATGGTTGACAACAAGCTTATTCTACAAACAAAAGACAACAAAAAGTCTTACTACAATTGCTCTCTTTAGTGCCAAAGTGAACTTTGAAAAAATCCTGCATCCAGAAACTCTCACAGACACACAGCTTGGTGCTACGATCACAGTAGCCATGACCTGAGCAGTTTTCCTGCAAACTGAAAACATAGGAAACAGTGAGAAACTAGAGAGCGACATACAATATGACTGTGCAGTACAGTGGAAACATGACTCTGCGCCACGGAGGTCCATCTGGAAACAATCTGTTATTCGTTATCCGGCTCAGTGTTTCTCAACAGTGACCATCCATGTTCTGTTTTGGTTTTCTGTTATCACTTCGTGGTGCCTTCCTTAGTTTGTAAACGGAGAGGAGAAGGGGGTGGGGGTGGGGGGGGGGTTATTCTCTTATATAAACTAAAGAAATATCTGCGGAGCTAGAGGGTATGGTTTTTGAGCTGTTTACTGTGAAATATGGCATAAGCCTTAAGCATAATTTTTGTGTGAAATAGAATCTGCTCTGCCCTCTTGCTTGAAAGTGGACATGATGTTTGAAGCTCTTCTCAAATGTTTATGCAAATGGTAACTGATCATGTATTAAGGAAGGAATTCGCTCTCGAAAATCGCATAATTTTCGACTGAAAGAGGGTAACAGGGTTAAAGAAGCAGGCTACACACCCCAACCAAACACTTTAAAGTAATCCCCTCCTCGCCTCGGTAAACCTTTACTTTGAAATTCAGTTCGATTTGAAGGAACGTGTACGATTTACAACCGACAAAAAGAGACTTTGGCTTGCTGGCCATAACGAAGCTCATAACGTGGACACTTACTGTAAGGTTCAACTTTCAACATTCCAAATTCGAAGAAGCCTTCCTCGTTACCAATCTTGTCTTTTAACATTCCAGCGACTTCATAACCGTCCTTAGCTTCGACAACTTTGTCCTTAACGTAAAACATCACCATCAGACTGTGGGGACAAAAAAAAAAAACAACAAAAATTAGGCGTCTTTATTAAAAAGTTGGCAGACAATAATCCAGACATTCACAGGTACACTGCTAAAAAAACTGGGAAACTGGCCAAACGAACATAAATCGTTCTTAGGCCTTGTCCACACTATGCCAGAGGAATTCGAAAACACAGCTTTATTTCTAGCGTTTGGCCTACCGTCTACACCAATCCATCACGAAAACGGAGCTTTTTGGTTTTCCGTTTTGGCGTGGGCGGAAAACATTTCGAAAACGAAGCTCTTCGAAAGCGATGGCATGTGATTTCCCTAACCGAGGTTTCCTCAAACACAAATCCAAAATGACCGGTGATTGTTGCGCCTTTAAATTCCTCTGGCGCAGTGTGGAAGGAAAACATTTGATGCGTTTTCAGAGTGAAACCTCCGTTTTCAAATTCTTCCGGCGCAGTGTGGACGAAGCCTTAAGCATAGTGACAGAAAACTGGCGCTGCAGCTCCTTTCACTAAACCAGTTCCGGGTTGCATTTGGTCTCTGTTTCAAAAACATTCTTATGAAAATGTGTTTCGCTCACAGATTCATTCTCACGCAAATCAATCTCATTTTTCATGTGAAAAGTTTTGCACGAGAATTAGTTTTGAAACAGAGGTTCAAGGCAACTCGGACTGAAATGCCCCATTGCCTGAACGCTTCAGTACACGCTTTGTCGATCTCTAAAGGAAAAATACTCTGCAAGTCAAGAATCATTTTCAGATCTCTTCGCCTTGAAAAGCTTGACTCCTTGCAGGGATTTCTGTGTGCTAAGTGGTGCTTGCTGTTTACCTGTGTCCAACTCCTGCTTCTTTTAAATGCTCCACTATGATGTCTTCATCCTGAACGTCAAGTATCACCGCCAGTTTACGAATCAACTGTTCCTGTTGAACCGAAAAAGATCAACCGAAAAGAAATTAATTTAGTGGTAAGTAAATACACAGTTACCACGCTTCAATCTGGTTTCATTCTAAATACATGTGAGTTCTAAAGAGGCTTTAATTTTTTACAGTACAAATTCATGCCCAGATACAAATGCTAGCACAAGTATTTATTGGCATCTCTGTGTCTCCTGTGTGTTGTACCTTATTCTCCTCTGTGAACTTGGTGATATCCACGTCCAGATATAACTCCACAAGATGAGCACTGTTTTCATCTGCAAAGTGAGAAAATGTTAAGAAAGCGCCTAGAAACCCCTTGGTCAACGTAACGTTCTGTCTTGATAACACAGTTATAAATCTGCATGGGGAAAACCGCACTTTCTCTTTCGCGCAGGTCTATCAAACCTTTATCGTGTAATGATATCGAAATGAGCCTCGTACCTTCCTTGACAGTAAGTACCACGTCATCATTTCCCTTGAGACCCTTCCCATCAGCCACAGTGAGCCCAAACTTGTACATTCCTTCTACAAGGTTGGACAGGCGCAACACAGCTTGATGGTCGCTGTTGTTCATAACATCCTACAATGTATCGACAAAAAAAATCGAATCAATAGTGGGCAATGTCTTAAAGAAGTTCAGTCACGTTATGTGGACTTATTTAAACCTCGTACAAAATTACTGTTAAATTGAAAGAAACTTGAACTAAGCGTTTACTTAGGAACAAAAAAACACTAAGGAGATAATAGTAAATCATAAAGGAACAAGGATGGTTAAGAATGGAGAAAATTAACACGAACTTGAAGAATTTAGGCTAAACTTTTCAATATGTGCAAACCGTGACGTATGCTAACACTTACACCAGCTGCAGGACTCTTAGGGTCACGTGACCACTCGTACTCGACAATCCCATGATCATTATAGGACCTGGAACCATCCAATGCAGCAGCTCTGTTTGGAAGATACACAACAACATCTGGGCCGGCATTGGGTGTGGGCGGCTTATTGACATCTGGAAAGCCAATGTAGGATATTGCAGGGTTAAGTGGCTGTCCCGCTAAAAGCGGTCCACTCGACTTCGCGACCAAAAATAATTTTCCTTCATTTTTTGTCAGTGAAAAGGGTTTGACACATATAGAAAAAAGCAATTTATTATTTTCCAATTCCTTATTTTTGCTTTGCTACGAGCCAAAATTGATTTTTGGCCGAACTGAGCTAGGTTGCCGACCGTGATCAGAAAGGTCAAATTCACCGATTTTGTGAAGCGTGCTACGTCGCCTAAAATGCAGCTCACGGAATTTCGTTTCCATACGAATTTTAAGGTACATTCATTACTTTGACTGACGAAATATGGGAACTTTTCGAAAAATTCTAAGCTTATCAGCGAGGCTGGAAGACACCCTACTCCGAGGCCTTTGATCACCTACTAAAATTTAGCCAAATTTGACGGGGAAAATCTCAAAAGTTGGGTCTAAATGAAGTCTAAAAAGCACATCACAGTAAATTTCATACCTCAATAAACCGTTCTATAAGTTCAAACCGGTGGGTATCTCCTTGGATTGCACTCGAGAACAGATTAAAATCTGCCACAGTCAGTGTGTTTACATAGCCATCGCTCGTGTCAAAGCTCGTTTGCATAACCTTAGCACCCGGTGAAAATACATCTTCTTCCGTTCAGGTTCGTTTGTTGACCTTCTGAGTAGTGGCAAAAAGCTTCCTTTAATACTTATTTACTCTCTAGATCCAGTTTTCAGGTGAAGGTTGCCTTAAAGTTGATCAATTCTCAAGACTTGCGAGACTCCAAAAGTAAATAATGGCGCCGGTCTGCAGAAATTAACCGTAGCCGTCGTCCTGACCCTTCAATAAATTCTGCCGCAGAGGTAGCACTAGGAGAAGAAGAAAATCGTAAGTTTTCATTTACCGTTTAATGGCAACTGAATCCTGTACTACTGCTAAGACTACTGGGAGCTTGAGGGCTGTATGCCCGAATTTGAAAAACAACAACAACGAACACTTGCCGGTTGCATCGCCGCTGGGAAATGAACCTGAATGAACACGACACGCTTGAATAGAACTATCTTTTGCGATGAATGATGGGCTTTACTTCTGTTTTATGCTGGATGCTTGTCTTTTAGTATCTTGCATAGCGCATAAAATAAACTTCGGGATCCGTTTATCGGGCCGTTTATACAACGAAAGCTGCACCGGCTTCGTCAAAATGTCACACAAGTTGTAACGTGACTAATTACCCGAGAGGGGGATACACCCTTATATGGGCTATATAGGTATCTGTATGTGAGGCCCCAAAGAGTAGGGTTTTTCAGCCGTTTGGGTCATAAATAGGGAATCGATTTTGGCCATTTTGGTTATAAATTGGGTATGGTTGTAGCACTCTAGTCTTGAATTGGGTATGTTTCTTAGCATAAGCTACCTTTTTCATCATTATCAATAGAAACTTCAACAAAAGCCCTTCATAACGTATGTTTACGGCAACTGTGTCAGCCGCAACGGTCATAACTAGGCTATCGAATTTTAAGTCAGGTCATAAATAGGGTAGCAAAAAACGCAGATTTTGGTCATGAAGAGGGTAAGGGTTTTGGAAAGGGAGCTGCACACCCCCACTCAAGTTTTCTGGAAGTACCCCAGTAAGAATGCATGTCCCATCACTTAAGCATATGTTTCGCGAGGCGGAGAATTCAAAGACAAACTATTTTTATGGCCAATAATTCTGGTGTCGCCAGAAAAAATGGGAAGGGTAGTAGTCCTATAAACACAAAGTGAGAAATCGGCCTCTCAACATCTGCACGCACTTCGATGTGGACGCCAGTTTTGGAAGGTTTCTTGGTCCCATTTTTGATTTTCTTCCATTGTGTTTTCTATGAAAAACGAACGGCTGATAACGGGAAAGGAAAAGTGAATTTTAGGTCCATGTCTGCTTCCCCCGTCCTCATGTATTAGCAACTCCTTATACCTTCCGAGGAAAGGTAGATAAAAATGCAAAGGGTACAATGATTGTCGTCGTTCGGTCATACTGAAAAGATTGCACTAGTCCAAAAAATTAATGGGTGGCTTTTTCATTATCAATATTGAAATGAGAAAATCTTGCCAAATCTAATGATCAGCGCGCGTGGGGTAGGGGATTTGCCCTCGGCCTCTGGTAATTGGCCCGGGGGGGGGGGGGTACTTCCAGAAAAGTTGAGTTGGGGTGTGCGGCCCTCTTCCCAAAACCCTTACCCTCTTTATGGCCAAAATCTGCGTTTTTTGCTACCCTATTTATGACCTGACTTAAAATTCGATAGTCTAGTTATGACCGTTGCGGCTGACACAGTTGCCGTAAACATACGTTATGAAGGGCTTTTGTTGAAGATCTTATTGATGATGATGAAAAAGTAGCTTCTGCTAAGAAACATACCCAATTCAAGACTAGAGTGCTATAACCATACCCAATTTATAACCAAAATGGCCAAAATCGATACCCTATTTATGACCCAAACGGCTGAAAAACCCTACCCTTTGGGGCCTCACATACAGATACCTGTATAGCCCATATAAGGGAGTACCCCCTTTCCGGGTAATTGGTCACGTTACAACTTGTGTGACATTTTGACGAAGCTGGTGCAACTTTCGTTGTATAAACGGCCCGATAAACGGATCCCGAAGTTTATTTTATGCGCTGTGCAAGATACTAAAAGACAAACATCAAGCATAAAACAGAAGTAAAGCCCATCATTCATCGCAAAAGATAGTTCCATTCAAGCGCGTCGTGTTCATCCAGGTTCATTTCCCAGCGATGCAACCGGCAAGTGTTCATTGTTGTTGTTTTTCAAATTCGGGCATACAGCCTCAAGCTCCCAGTAGTCTTAGCAGTAGTACAGGATTCAGTTGCCATTAAACGGTAAATGAAAACTTACGATTTTCTTCTTCTCCTAGTGCTACCTCTGCGGCAGAATTTATTGAAGGGTCAGGACGACGGCTACGGTTAATTTCTGCAGACCGGCGCCATTATTTACTTTTGGAGTCTCGCAAGTCTTGAGAATTGATCAACTTTAAGGCAACCTTCACCTGAAAACTGGATCTAGAGAGTAAATAAGTATTAAAGGAAGCTTTTTGCCACTACTCAGAAGGTCAACAAACGAACCTGAACGGAAGAAGATGTATTTTCACCGGCTGCTAGGGTTATGCAAATAAGCTTTGACACGAGCGATGGCTATGTAAACACACTGACTGTGGCAGATTTTAATCTGTTCTGGCGTGCAATCCAAGGAGATACCCACCGGTTTGAACATATAGAACTGTTTACTAAGGTATGAAATTTATTGTGATGTGTTTTTCAGGCTTCATTTAGACCCAACTTTTGAGATTTTCCCCGTCAAATTTGGCTAAATTTTAGTAGGTGATCAAAGGCCTCGGAGTAGGGTGTCTTCCAGCCTCGCTGGTAAGCATAGAATTTTTCGAAAAGTTTCCATATTTCGTCAGTCAAAGTAATGAATGTGACTTAAAATTCGTATGAAAACGAAATTCCGTGAGCTGCATTTTAGGCGACGTAGCACGCTTCACAAAATCGGTGAATTTTACCTTTCTGATCACGGTCGGCAACCTCAGTTCGGCCAAAATTCAATTTTGGCTCGTAGCAAAGCAAAAATAAGGAATTGGAAAATAATAAATTGCTTTTTTCTATATGTGTCAAACCCTTTTCACTGACAAAAAATGAAGGAAAATTATTTTTGGTCCCGAAGTCGAGTGGACCGCTTTTAGCGGGACTGCCACTTAAAGTCTGAATTAAGTGTTTTTTTGTTAATTTGTTTTTAATTATTATTTTTTTTTTTTGCTTCCGCTAGGAAAGGAGCTTGTAAAACTTACCAAGCATGAAATATAGAGAACGTCTTGCCGCATGTTTCATTTATTTATCTATTTTTATTCATTATTTATGGGAAAGCTAGCTCTAGGACGGAATTATATCAAGACTATCAGTGACAAGTCAAATTCTGTGGTTATGTTTTTGCGAATCCAGACAGATATTGAAATTAAATGTCTCGTAAGGGCTACTTTTTCGCTGAAATATAGAGGTAAATTACCGATTCCACTGATTACCATGCTCTTGTCACCATGATTGGCTCATTTAACCCACAGTAAAGACATGGTGAGGTCATTTAGGTGAAATCGCAGAGGTTAAGCCTGTCCAACTTAGTGCCGCGAATCAAATGATAAATGATCAATTCAAGCTCTAATTTAGCTTTGTTTGGCTCGTTCGACTTATTTGCAGCGACTTCAAAGGGTTGTATAGGCATGGTAGGGACTCTGTTAAGAGTACACGAGGTAGATAGCAATCTCAGTACGACGTGGCCATATTTATGTACACTATTATTATTATTACGAGGCGACATGACGACAAGAGCATTGTAAGCAGTGGAATCGGTTATTTACCTCTATATTTGAGCGAAACATTTGTAAATACTGTATATTAAGTAAAAAGGTAAATAAACAGAATGAATCCATCGCTATCATCATCATCATCATCATCATCATCATTATTACTAACATCATTATTACTTTCATAAATTTAGACATATCACAGTGTTGTAAAATACTTGTTTATTTATTTGTGTATTTATTTATTTATGTATGTATTTATTTAAATATTTATTTATTTATTACATTTAACCGAACAAAAGTGATTAACATCGCAGAAACAGGAGATGGAGGTGACCAAAAGCATCGCAGCGCCATACTAGAAAAATCCCCTGAATAAGTATTTTAAACTACCTATATATACATCTGTACAGTATATGAAATAAAAACAAAAACAAAAACAAAAATCTGAATTAACCAAAAAAATCAAAACAAAACAAAACAAAACAAAACAAAACAAAGGAATACGAGATCTCACATTACTCCAAGAAAACTTCTAACCTTTCACGATTGAGAGCAGCGAACGAGGGAAATATTTTTCAACAAGAGAAGAGAAATTTCGTATCTTCAAGCAGCCATGCAATGTTCTATTTATTATATAAACACCAATGAATTTCACTTTCGCTGCGAAAGGCGCGATTTATAATGTAACTATAGCGAAGGTGATCTTTTCACATGTGAAGATAACATGTTTTCGCGCGAAAAATCTCCTGGTATTTCCTTGGTGTTTATATGATAAATTGTGTTTTGTCCAATAAGGGTTAACTTAGTGTTTAATCTTATCTTTAGATAAGAGAGTATGATGAAGATCTGGCAAGTTATAGTCTTCAGACATCCTCGTAACATTGCTTAGTAGAAATTACTTTTGCTAGAGAGACGAAGCCTGCCGATATTATATGTGTATTATAAACCGCCCCGACATAAATCGGTGGATGGCACCCCTTACCGGGATTTTCGTTCTGTTAAGCAAAATAAATTAACATTGATTAGATAGCCCTGAGCTTGCTCTACAAGATGAAACAGTGTTTTAAAAATTGACGAGCAACCAGCATAAGATATAATTAAAATTTCAAGATTCCTCTGGTTAAAATAGTTCTAGAAATTGAGCATTCGATTGCCAGTCTGTAATCTTTTGCAAATAGTGAATAAAAAGCACAATCTTTGAAATATATGCGGTAAAAAGTGTGAAGTAGAAAAAAAAAATCACGATAAGAGCAAAAAGATACTTGCAGAAATTGATTTCATAAAAGAATAGAATATTGTCTAGGTAATGGTTTTGAGTTATCGTCAGATTCAATTGTTATTGCTTTATGCCGGTATACAATTTGAGCTGGTATGACGTCATGTAACGTCAAAGACGACACTTGACCTGCCATCTTGGATCTGCCATCTTGGATTTCACTATTTTCTTAAGAGGTCAAGAAATATCGGAAGTTATTATAAAATCAAACCAGAATGCTAACGACATTTACAAATTCGTTAATTACTCCAATTTGATGAACAATAGTGGAAAAAATACAGAATTATGTCAAAAAAGTTGATTTTTGGCCAAACGTACATGAAGTTTTTGGTTGCCATGGCAACGCCAAAAATGATGGAGACACAATTGACCTATCAAAATTTCCGCGGAGGATGAATGAAAGTGCAGTGAAGCCTTGGAGCCGATAGCTCAAAGCTGCCGGAGCTTATCCCGGTTTCTGTAGCATGAAGTGGCTAGGAGTATTTCTACTCCCCCTGGACAGGATGCTAGTCCATGGCATGTCACTCCCCAGCAATATGTTAGGTTTCCCCAACAATTCGCCGGTACCCATTTATACTCCTGGGTGGAGAGAGGCACTGTGAGAGGTAAGTTTCAATCTAGGAACTAGATTTTTATAAATTATTGCATGCTCGTTTATACTCTATACTTTTAATTATTACTTGTATTTTTAAATTTATATCTTGTATTTTTGTAAATTTTATCTTGTATTTTTAAATTATCACGATGTCTTGTATTTTTAATTGTTATATTTTTAGTCCAGGGCCTCTCTGAATATCAGCCTCATCGCTGAATGGGCCACCCTGACTAAATAAAGTTTACCTTTACCTTTACCATTACCTTTACCTTTAGTGTCTTGCTCAAGAACACAACACAGTGTCCCCGGCCAGGGCTCGAACCCGGACCGCTCGATCCGGGAACGAGCGCACTAATCATGAGGCCACCGCGCCTCTCGGAGGATGAATGAACAACTGCTAAAAGTTCCAGCCCCTTAGAGTAAATCTTAAGGGAGGGGTGGCATCTCCCCCCACTCCCCCACTACCCTAAGTAATCTCTACATTAACGAGCTGTCTCGAGAAATCTTGTCCTACGAAAGCATAAAGACGTACTGTACAGTCCTGCACATGATCCTGTTTTCGAAAATTGTGGTTTAGCTAGATTTTTTCTCGCAAGCGCTCAAATTACCGTAGTGTCCTTAGTATATTTTTTTGCATACCGTAAGTGTAAAGCTGTCGCCTTTACACGTGCAATTGTTTGCTGTCAATCATCATCACCTCCGTGCCGAGAGCTACGCAAAAAAATGTAGACAGTTTACGCGATAGTTCTCAGTTGTCCCCAAATTTGAAAATATACTGAGCATCCTGTGTTAGAATGCATCGCAGGTGTCCCGATAAAGACTTTAACGGAAAAGCCTATCTAAACCATCAGTTTTAAAGTGGCAAATTTACATTCAAATCGGTTAAATACTCTATATTTTGCTTCGTTACCTCTAGTAACTGCTGTATCTGTATTATTAAGTAAGACAAAATGCATTATATAATTTAAATCCACTGACCAAATTCCTGAGTCCAGAATTTCATCTTTTATGGCGACGCTTGCGGTAAAATTTGGGAATCATTTGAAGGCCTGTGCAGTACGTGACAATGGCGAGATAAATTACTGTCAGTGATTGTTGGCCAACGCTTCACAGTGTTTCAGCCCGTGATAAAAGGAAACATAATATATACTTGTATCTGCGATTTATCCTTCCGATCCTTCTCGTTGAAAATTAAAATCACCGTGAGCTAGCTCGAGCAAACATAAATAACCACCTCTACCCATGATATCTTTTGGTATTGTTGCCTATACGCTTTTGTGCTTCCCTAGGACAACCTTCCTCGAAACGGCTGTATTTAAGAAAAAACAAAAAAAGAGGCCATAGTTGCTTGGTTTAGTTGGTGCCGTAGTAACTGTACGGACAGGCTGGTATTTGATACAAATAATAGACCAAGTAGGAGGAACAATTCTTTACACTTATTGTGAAATGATCATCGCCGTTACGGCAACAATCAGAATCCGGAAAAGGAAGACAGACATTGATGCCTTTTTCTACGCCTTCCCCTTTGTGTGGCGATCTGTTGTCCGTAACATTCAACCATACTGGAAATGGTTCATTTCCTATTGGTGGACAATGAGTTGGCAGTCTTGTTCCTGCAGCTCCTTCGAAACGATACCAGTTTCCTGGAAAAGTTGATTCGCAGTCCTTGTGATAAGATTCGCCTACATTAGCTAGGTTTCTGTCAGTAGCGTTAAAAGTGTGGTACTCATGGCAGGGATCAACTAAAAGAAAATAAATTTATAAAAGGTTGCTTGTTACTATTATATCAGAGTAGAAAAAAAATGAAATAAAATAAAACAAAATAGAGAGATCGAGCTCGCCTTATGCCTGTGATAACCATGCTAATTGAAATAAATAGATCATAACGATATTTTGCAGCATTCTTTTTAGAGATTTTCCACATTCAGACTTGTTTTCTTGAGATGAATATCCAACTGGATAATTTAATTGCTTAACTAGTCTCCTGTTCCATTAGATATATAATAGTCACAGAAAAAAAAGAAAGAAAGAAAAGAAAAGAGATGAACTGCAACCATTATGTTAAGTTTGTAAACTAGACTGGGCAACTTTTACGTGCATAATGCGCGCGTTAGATCAGGCAACTTCAGTCTTCAACGCAGACAGCATATAATCAACTTGTTAAAGGCACTAAGAAATTGTTCATTTATTAACAATGAATAATGATGTTTTGATTTCTACTTTGTGATATCAAAAACATTATTATTAATAATTAAAGAGGATGAAATTGTTGCTGGAATCAAATTATTTTTGAACTCAAGGGGTGCAGCATGACTAGGACCGGCCCAGGTAAGAGCATTTGTTTTGTTAACCTTATTTTAAATAATAATAAACAATTCAGTGCCATTTAAATTAAACAACAAATCACTTATTAATACTATAACATAATCAAAAAAGTTTGGGTAGAAGATTTGGGAACTGTTGATACGAATTTCTTTGTTGTTCCATATAATGTTACACCAATCCTTAGTTGACGCAAAGTTTTCACGAAACTCTGACCATCACTTTAAAAGTTCGGAATAAAACAGAGAATTGATGGTGTGATCTTTAACGTCAAAGCTGCAGTTGAAAAAGAAAAGCTTTCCTGATTTGACCAAAAGATGT
This sequence comes from Orbicella faveolata, assembly GCF_042242905.1. Lineage (NCBI taxonomy): Eukaryota > Metazoa > Cnidaria > Anthozoa > Scleractinia > Merulinidae > Orbicella > Orbicella faveolata. The sequence goes on along the minus strand of NW_028301563.1, from coordinate 8,819,063 downwards.
CGCAAATAATTTTTCCACGTACATTTTCGCTGAACATCCTTTGTAACCAGGCCAGACGCAAGGATTTTTTATCATACATCCCAGGTCTATCATTCTCAAACCACCCTTCTAAAACTCATTAATTGTTGATAATCTAGTAACTTTGTCCTTGCCATTCCGTAAAATTTATACAGTAATCGATTCAGTTCAATGACCTCGTCATTCGGGATTGGCACTAATCAACGAAGCTACATAGACGAACTTAAGGATAAATAAAGTTGTAATTATGACAACTTTGCTATAAATAGATAGCCCGCTAGAGGGTCAGACATTAATTAGCTTCTTGACCTTGGCTAAATTTTTTATGAAGTTCTTTTCAAGCAGCAACTTTTGATCATAAGTATACAAGATCCCAAGAGCCTTCATTGAGTATCTTCGTCATTTAATACCAAATATGTTTTTTTTTTTGTTATTCCTGGAGGACCCAATCCATATCCACATACCTTCAGTTTTGGTAAAATTTATCGTTAAGCCGGATGTTTTCTTAAATATTTCCAGTACATCAAAAACTACATGAGCTGAGCTAACCTCTGGAAGATCTGCAAGTTTAATGGAATGGTTAATAAATCAAGCGTCTTTTCTTTCTCTGATTTTAACTGTTTTGTCCCCTACCCATCGCTTGGTCTGCTTTGAAGCATCTCTGTTCGCCTTCAAATTTGTATTATGTTCTTCCATCAATATTATTCCATATTATTGTTATCTTGTATTCAGATCGTCCATCACAACATTTTTGTCGTGTCTTTTGTCATTTCTGTGGACACATTGCCCTGAAGCTTACTGAAACAGAGTTGAAATGCAATCCTTTTAGCTTTTCCTCGTTCGTCCCGTCATTGGTTGGCGTATATTCTTGTACCATCGTCAACTCTTTGCGTTTTGTGTGAACTCGACCCGTTAAAAAATCCTCTCGCTGATCGGTGGTCATTGGCTCTGTTTGCTATTGTGCTCACTATAGTGTTTTCTTGTGGCACCTCCTCTCGTCTCCCACGTGCATCCCTGTCTCTCTACTTTGCAGTGTTTCTGAAACCATCCATTTCCACTTACTCTCCTTTGTCTCTGGCACTTCTATTCTATATTATCCCAGCTACTTGGCCACTTCTGCTGCCCTTCCTTTTTTGCCATAGTTCTCACGTTCTAACACAAGATGTTAGTCCGATACTTGGGGGCTATCATTGAACCAAACAGCCTCTAGTCAATTCGCCCTATTTAGTTCAGGGCGTCAATACAGCCCAAGGGGTGACACCACTGGCCAGTTTGTCCTGCATCGTTCCACGAGGCAAGGTCGTTAACCCTGCGCCAAACTCGGAAGACCGAGGAATCACTCTTCATCCAATGTTTACCCTTCGCGCTGTTGGAAATGGGTGATCCTAACAGGAGTGCAGTACCCCAGCTGACATAGCTTTAGGAGTCATAGAGATGAACAAACCACCTCGGTCAGGTTAGGTGGTTACCCCATTAAGAGTAGCATATCTTAGGAGATCGATTTGTCTTCGGAGGTTTCTCAAGCGACCAATCTTCTCCGTCTATCCACTCGTGTCCCTCGCGCCCGAACATCAAGTTGTTTGTCTGTGTTTTCCGAACAGATCAATTCCGGGTACTACAGTATAATCTGGTTTCACATGTTTTGTGTAACAGTTGAATATATGATATATACTGGCAATGCGTAGATAAATAAACAAACTGACGAGTTGTGAAAAACGAATGAATTAATGTTTTAACTGAACGAAAGGCCGTAACAGGATTTGTTATATTTGACGCTTGCATATGGTGTTAGACTACGAGTAGTCCCTCTTTCGCTTAGTCCGTCGTGCGTGACCCGAAAGAAAACCGCGAGAGGAAAATAGCCGCGCGAGTTCACGCGGCCGTTTTTTTCGCGCGGTTTATTTACGGTCTCGCTCGACGGACTAAGCGAAAGAGGAACTACTCGTAGTCTAATGTTGTGTTTACTAAGTATGGAGATTTCCTCAATTTATTGCGTTTGCTAAACTGCTCGGAAAAATGTATTTAAAGGTCAGGTATAGCTAGGGTCGATAAAATGACTGCAAAGCCGTCGGTAAAAAATAATCAGTATTGAATTTGCATGCGCTTTAGGTTTCTACCGGCTTCTCGAGCGTGGGTAAATAGACAATCACCTACGCGAAAAAATGGCTAATCGAATAACAGAAGTCCTTACTAGACAAGAGCCAATGGATTGAAAGGTTATTAAAATGTGATAAGATGGAGAATGTTTACCTTCACAAGTTTTCCCATTGTCGTTGCTTGCGTATCCAAAAGCACAAGGGCATTTGAATGATCCTTCGGTATTACTGCACTCAGAATTCAGTTTGTTTACACAAACATGGCCTCCGATAGCACACTCGTCGATATCTGAAAGGTACGATCGAATGCAAATGTTGCTAGTCAAATGATTGAAATAGGTGGAATCGTGATTGCATTAGGACTTGACATGCTGCTGAAATTTTATGTCTTTTGTGGCCTCTACAGCTCTATATCTTCGACTTATGCTATTGGCAAGTCAAGAAACCTTACTCTCACTTCTTTTCTCCACAAGGGATTATAGATGTGTACAGGAGAATCGTTGACACTACTTGACGCAATGTTACCGCCATTAACCTACACAGGAATAACATGCTGTCAAAATACTATTTCTCCTTTGTTTGCTTGTCTGTTTGACCTACTGGCTTCCTTGCTGATTAGGTTTGCATAGGCTGACGTGAAGCCAATTCATCTAATCCACTTCTCGACATAAACTATCATAAGATATACTGTTATATAACGACAAGAAACAAACCTGTGCAATTATGTCCATCTCCAGTGTATCCGTTTTTACAAGAGCAGTTGTACCCTCCATTGGTGTTATTGCAGACAGCGTGCAAGTGGCATTTGTGAGAACCTCTATTGCATTCATCAACATCTAAAATTAAGGTAAAACATGACCGGCAAATTCGTCCAAAAGACTCCCTTGGTGAACTATTTTCGACTGAGAAATATGTGATTTTCAGTCTTGATAAGTAAATGTAGACATCGCAATTTCTATCGCAGAATGTTTGATGCTTAGCGACGTTTTCGCTAAATGATAGTTTACATGATCAAAGGGTATGTTAGGAGTAACATAGTTACCTTTTTCACAGTGTTCGCCCTCAAACTCTGTAGTACATGAACATCGATATCCTTTCTGTGTAAAACCGGACTGACAAGTTGAGTTGTTCTTGCACTTCCGTCCGTTCTCTCTGCACTTGTTCTGAAACGCAGAAAGGGAAAATAGTTGCTTATAAATGATCTACTGCTCTCTCGTTGTTAGAATAAACGAGTGAATGACTGTTCAAGATACAAGTTTCTTTCACTCTTGGGATTGAAATTCTGTTAGCCGACTTTAGCCGACTTAACCCAGAAGTACGAAAAGTAATTTATGTGCAAGTATTAAGATTTTCGAGGAGAGCTTTGGTGTAAATTGGCTTATTAACAACTGAAGGTTAAAAGTTAAAAAAAAAAAAAAATGATAGTTACTTACTTCGGCGCCACGATAGTAGTAAAGAGAGTTGTCTTTCAGATCCCTGTCAAGCTCCAAGTGAGTGGAGTTATTCAGCTCACATTCATGTGTTCCACTGTCATGATCTTTGTTCTTGATATTAAGACTGACACAGTTTGCGTCCAGGTAGCAACGGTATTCACACTCGTCCAAGTCCTTGACAGTCATGGTTTTTATCAAGTGGTTTACTAAACGTTTCTCAGCATAGAAATAGTAGGCTGGAAAGTACAGCTCACGTCCTCCATCTGAAAAAAAAAACATAAACATGTTTATCTAAAGAGCTTATAATAAATAAAAGAAAATTTGAAACAGGCTTTCAAAGTCTGAAACAAAAATCAATAGGCAAGCATTTTAAAAAGAACAGACTAATTAAAGAATGAGTGATGAGGGCTTATGTACATAGTATCACTTATCAACATGCAGTATATCTTTATTTCGATTTACTCTCCACGCACAAGATTAATTTTTTGCCAGACCATTGTATAATATTTAAACAAATCGCTGAAACTATAATTTCGAACCGATTCGTTATTCTTCTGATACTAAAAATAAAATAAATTCCTTAAAGGAGAGCCAAGAGTGTACTCGCAATTTTCTTTTCCGCTTGCCGTCTTGTAAGGATCCAAGATAACTGCATGATGCATTTCAGAGTTCACCTTTCAGTGTCATCCCTTTTTATGAAAAATTTGTGAAGAAATCCGATAGTAAATCAAGAAATGTCCCATTTTAGTGGACCAGAATGATTTTAGGTACTTTTCAGTCCCTTTTACATTTTCTTAAAGCTAAAGATAGTATTAAATAGTTGCGTTGAGTAACATTGAGAGCATTTTATTTATGGGAACTGGAGAAAATAAATTTCAAAGTTCAAAGAAATAATGCAAACGCAGGTAACGTTTTATCATAAGTTTCATTTCACCAGTACTTTCAAGTGATTCTTCGATATATGCTGTTGTTAGAAATAATTTATTTTTCAGAAGAATTTTAAAACAGTCAAACAGAAGTTTGCAACACGATGTAAATAATCTCAGTGCGAAGTGTTTGTTCACATGTTACTCGAACCTTAGGTGAATTCCTTCTTAAACATTCGACGCTGATGGTTGGATCGTTTGCTTGATGTTTGAATGAAATTCAAACTACAAATATTTTGAAGACTGGACATCTCAAAGCCGTAATTTAGCGAGGAACGTAAAAAGGTCTAAAACTTAAAATGGATTTTTAAAGTGCGAGTGACGGCTTGTTTATTAATCTTCCCCTTGCCGATATCAAACTTAAATTCTTCTATCTAAGCATCACACATTTCTCAGTTACTGTCCTTGTGAGAATTTGGTGGAATATCAATATGAATATCCACGGTGGTTTTGCCACCTGTCTATTCAGCAGTATATTGATATTCTGACAGTAGAGAGTGCTGATCAAGCTTTTCAAGTTTAGTTAAGAAAAAAAAAATAGTTGTGGAACCCGAAATTTCGCTCTATGGCAGAAGAATGAATCCTCCCCTCGAAATATTAGCTTTTGTGGAATGATAGGTCTGATCATGTCTTATGGAAAATTTCCGTGCTACAAGACCGAAATTAGAGTGACACGGAAATGGCTAATTAATACGAGATACGACGTCTATATTGGATTTACATCATGAAATTATTTTTAGTTACAGTTTTAGTCAAAACGGTTCTGGTTGAGGGAAATTCATCCGGGTTTTAATCTTTTTACAAAACAAGTCGCATTTAATTCAATAACATTTTTGCTATTGCGTCAAACCCCCGCAAACTTCTCTTTAGTTTAGAATTTTCGCTTAAATAACCTCTGGTAAGAGTATTGTTATTTTAAATTAGCGGTGGGTAATGATCAGGATCACGGCCGTTTTAGTTATTACAAATGAAAAAAGGGATAAAATTCTGTGTTCCTTTGGATGTTTTTCCATATTTTTTTCCTGTTATTTTCACGAGTGTTTCTGTAACTTGGTAGAAAAGCTGGAAATGTTTGCTTCTTAAGTAGCTGACTATCACCTGCTTTACGATCTTGAATTAAAATTAATGTATGCTACAATGTTTTATTTTCCTTTTCATTGGGGAAAAAAAAAAAAAAAAAAAAAAACTACGAGAAAACGACGAAAGATCATTCGTTCATTTCTATTATCAAAATATGAATTCTCTTTACTCGTGCCATCATAATGTCAACAGCTTTAATTTTGTGTTTCTCTCGAAATATACAAGGAAGACTCCTACAGGAACGAGCTCCAAAATCGAACAAATCAATAATAGAGCGGAGTTCTATTGTCTACGCAAATTTGCCTCCATTGTGGGTGGTTTTAGACAAACTGTAACAACTTCCTCTAAAATACAAGTTTCGATTTACCGGCCAAAATAATGTAGTGAAGCGTGTAAATTTCTCACACTAGGAAACGGACTGATTTGATGAAAAGCGTGTGCCATAAATACATGTATCACATAGTAAAATTATGTTCAAAATGCAAGATAAGAGAATTATAGGTAATTTGAATTGGTAAACATGGCTGATGTACGTACGTTTCTCATACATGATATTGTATTCAGATAAGATAATTAGAAAAAGAATATTCGCATGTCGCATGTGACTCTCATTTGAATTCCACGGTGATTTCCAGAAAATCCAAATTCGACGTTGTTTAATAGACTTAAATGGATCGAGTGATTGTCCAATTTACCGTAACCACCTCAAGTTAACTATTAGACACCTTTTCAAATGGAGAGGAAAATGCTCGGCATCAACCTTTAATCAAGTATTCATGGTTTCTTCAAACTGCTGTCATTTGCTTTTTATATTTTAGAGATACTGAACTAGTCTAAAATTCGTCTCACTTCCTCGCTTTATATGTTGACAGTACGTAATTTCCCAGAATGAGATGGTTATGAACACAAATGCTTGTATCATTTAAGCACGTCGCTTCCAAATCTACGGCTAATTGGAGATCTATACAAAAGCAAACAATTGTCAAATACTTGTGACATGTTCGTGGCTAGTCTGACGCGGCGTTTCGTCTCGGCCAAGAGACTCTTCAGAGACCTTTAAAATTCAAAGGCAAACTCGTTGAGCATCACGCCCAAAGTCCCGTTCGCAAATTCTTGATGTTGACAGTCTGGCCCTCTATCGCAGAAGGATTCCCAACCGTACGTTCACGAGTTAAATTTATACAAAAGCAAACAATTGTCAAATACTTGTGAAATGTTCGTGGCTAGTCTGACGCGGCGTTTCGTCTCGGTCAAGAGACTCTTCAGAGACCTTTAATTGGAGATCATCAGCGAATGTGTTGGCCCCCGATTCAAACGGAAGACTTCAAACTAACTCTTGATCACGACCAGAAGTAGATAGGCCTGCTTAGATACCACTTAATTTTTAAAATTGGACAGAATATTGTGATAATATCAATGGATTCTACGCCTAATTTTCTTTATTCTCTTGACGTGTCCGCCACTTGACAATATTAATACAGCATGGAGATATATGGCGCCGACTCTGCGTAAGTCAGAATGGAAAGGATGTGATGCTAATTCGTAGAAATTCGATATAATTTCCAACCATAGATTCGTTTCACAAATTATCAATAGTCCTAATTTAACAGCCATCTTTAGCCCAACTGAAGAAACCTGAATAAGGATAGCATCTATAAAATACAAAGCAGGTAAAAAGGAAATTTTCAAACTCACCCTGCGCCCGAGTTGGACAAGGGATTACTGAAATCCATGACACGAGAACGAAAAGCAGAGAAAAACTCATCCTTAACCTGCGGCGGACGTCTCCACTTAATAAGTCTCAGATACAAGTCAATACAGTATTGAATACGCACCAGTGCTGTCTAAGCACGAGTGATGTCTGGTCGAATTAAGCTCCAGCAAAAGCTAACAGCGACTAATGAAAGATGGCATTATTTGGCTCACAGTTAAAACAACGCTTAGAAAAAACCAATCATGTTACGTCTTCGCTTGACAGATTATTCAGTACATGTAAACTTCCCATTCTGATTGTGCATTTTTGATGAAGAAATAAAATACGGTTATTCAATTAATTATTAATGTATATTTTTTTGCTTACATGTAGGTGTTGGTTGAATATATTTGAAGGAGAGCCATTCTAGTTTAAGTTCGAAATAACCCACAAAGTTAAGCTAATTCACTGTCCTCAGGCGATTACAGAAGAGATTCTTTTGCAGTTACACCTTAGATAGAAGAAGAAAATAAATTTCTAAAATTCCGGTTCTCCTTGTAAGAAATATGATTCTTTCTTATACTAAGTGCAAAGATGATTGAGTTTCTGATTCCCGCTATTTAGTCTCGCATCAAGATTCTTTATTGGTATACTCTCACTTGTTTGAACGTTGTTATTGTGAACAGGATGGTCTATCAAGATTTTATTATATAGACACGAGTGTTTCACTGGAAAATACACCACTCGCAAAATTCATACGAAACTACATCCGGGACTCGAGTGGTGTATTTTCCATATCCTCACTAGTGAAGATGTCGGCGATTTTACTGATGCCAAGTTTGTCTCTTAAATTGTACTTAAATTCGTTGGTGTACGGTCGAAACATCTTCAGGTCTTCCTCGAAAGTCTTCGGCAATCTTTGGCAATCTTCGAAAATTTTCGCAAAATGTTCGGCAACGTTCGTGTGACCTTCGGAAATCTTCGGAAAGTGGTCGAAAATCTTCGGAAAATGTTTAAAAACGCCGTCATCAGCATGTCTATATAATAGAAAGAACATCACACGTTAGCTCGATGATATCAATTTTACGTTCGAGTGGCAAGAAAAATATCTCACTTGTTCGCTGCGCTCACTCGTGAGATATTAGGGACCTTAAGATACGAGGACGGGAAGGCCAGGACGGCAACGGCAGTGGACGCGGGAAACTTTCGCGGGCCCTGTCGTGTCGCCAAAAACAAAATGCTTAAGATGTGCATTTTCGCAAAGGACGGCGACGTCAATAATTGGAACCTCGTACAAGCTATTCACAGAAGCAATGGCATCCATTAGACTATAAAAGAGATGATAGAAATCTTATCCTATTAGGCTTAAACGATAGTGAACAGCGATGCTGAATTTCTTTTTCTTTATAAGCGAAGCAAACATCTGTCAATATTTTAATAGAGAAACCATAATTTCCGTATGAAAAAATTAAACGAACAATCTGATCGACCTGCTTCAGATGGCGTTTTACCACTAAAGCGTTTGGGAATTCTGTCGCCGAAGAATCCTGACTTTTGTTGAACGTTTCAATTTCCATCTGTAATTGTAACAAGCATTATAAAAATCAAATAAACGTTGCATCAAATTCTGGGTAGTATAAAAACAACAACTAAACATCAGTTTGAAAATGTGTATTTTATTTGCTCGATAGATGCTCCATGGCATTCATTCTTACAACATTTTATCGACTGTACTTACACTGTTGTATTCTCAATGCATAGAGTTTGTATTGAGCTTGCACACTCGTGATAGCGTCTGCACAGTGGCTGCAGAAACACAAACGAACAGACGAGGAATATTTTTACTCACATTTTCGTATCTCAGCGTAGTATTCTACACTACAATCACGAAAACTGTGAACGCTATAAACATTTCTATCAATATAACTGAAAATAAAGTCGATTGGAACAGTTATCGGGGCAAAACAAGTGCAAAATACTCACGTCTTCGATACGACGGCTAGTCGGGCGAAATGGCGTCCTCGACGAGATGAGGACGGCAGAGAGATTAGGCGAGAGTTCTCGTGCGCATGCCCGGTTGAATCAATTTACTTCCGGTAGCCGTCCTAGCTCGTCCCGTGCTGGTATCTTAAGGTGCCTATTGTTCTTACCACTCGAACATAAAATTCATATCTTCTCGCCACCGTGTAATATCATCTATGCATCCCTTGTTAAGGATTTTTTTCCGTTTTTTTTTCTTCCCACATGATTTCGCTCCCACATTTTTTCCCTGAAACTATCCTTTACTGTAATGAGAAGTTCTAGAATTTGAATACCACAGCAAGTTAAATGTGATTGAAAAATAGCTGCTAAGACATCTATCAAGCCCATGACAAAAGACTTCCTGGTCAAAGCTTACACTTTCTAGTTTCCAGACAGCACTTGTTCCCTTAAAATAATCCAAAATTATCCCTTGTCCAATGCTAATGACTGATTCTTTGTTCCCAAAAATCGTCTAGAGTCTTCAACACGCAAAGAACGAGAAAGATAAAGATTATAAAGAACTATTAGTTTAGCTAAACATGTTATCAAGATTGAAAAAATTGTGATCATTATGCGACCAGTGTTTGTTTTCACAGTTTGACATCGTCATTATTAAAAGAGGTTATATTTCTATTTAAGGAAGACTCGCCAAAAGGGTTCTTAAAGAAACATAATTGTATGCGCAAACAAATTTACTAAAGAGCAGTTCTTAGAAGGATTAATTACCTAACAGATGTCTTTTGTCCGCCCACCACCGTGCATGTTACTCAAGCTAACTAACTATTCTCTCAAAGAAACCACGTTCTATTTCCGCTTTGTGAACAGTGCGAGACAAGTATGCTAAACAAAAGTTCGTTGAAGTTTAATTTGAAAAAAGATATAAAAATTGCTCGATATATGTACAACACTAACCATAATTCGTTTGTTCTGTGACCTAAGCTAATCCCGCAATTATCGAAGAAACGTTTACTCAAGAATTAATGTTTACGTGCCCATCTATACGGAAAATAACGTAGCTGTTCCAGAAGAGAAGTTTTCTCGGTCCGAAAGTTGAAGCGTTCAATTCAAGGAAGAAGCTTTCCAGGGAAATGGAATCGACTGCATGTCGCTAGTTATAATCCCGTAAATATGAAAAAAACCGAAAAAAAAAGAAAAACGTTTTACTCAAAAACATTATGAGTACTAATGGACGCTCATATGAGCGGTAACCAATCAGGAGCCGAGAAAGACACTAGGCTATTGTTTGGAGAACAATGGACGCTATTGTTTTCCACATCCAAGATGGCCGCCACAAATTTCAGCCAATCAGGAGCCGAATTAAGAACAATGGATGCTATTGTTTTCCAAATCCAAGATGGCCGCCACAAATTTCAGCCAATCAGGAGCCGAATTAAGAATTCAAGATGGCGGCGCCCACGAAAGTCGGCCATGTTGGAAAACAGGCCACCAGCCTCGACGGAGGACTGGGATCGGTCTCACGGATTTCCATGGCGACACAAATCACGCCAGGGTCACGCAAAAAATGTCATGCAACTTCAAAATCGATACTTACAGTGTCCTGTGGTCCTAAACGACAGAGGTCCATCCAACAAGCGGCCATGATGGAGACTCAGAGACTTGTGTCCGAGGCACTTATATACCTTTCTATTCGTTCCAAAGCATCCTGGGACGCTGACCTCATCGGGAACCAATCCTAGACTTGCCCCACTCCCTTCACAGTCGAAGGGGTAAAAATAGGGGTAAGGGGGTACTCCCCGTTCCAAAGCATCCTGGGCTGATGACCTCATCGGGAACCAATCTTAGACTTGCCCCACTCCCTTCGCAGTCGAAGGGGTAAAAATTGGGGTAAGGGGGTACTCCCCATTCCAAATCCTAGATTTGTCCCACTCCCTTCTCGCCCAAAGGGGTAAAATAGGGATAAGGGGGTACTCCCTCTTAGTCTGCTATTTAAAACCTTCACACGTTTTGAAAAGGACCAAAACAAAGTTTGTTGACTCACGAAATGGAAGTTAGAAGAAGTCGAAGACTACTAGGATTGACCCCGAAGTAGATGAGTTCAAGGACAAATGTTTCATCTGTCAAGGCGACCTTGTCATTGACTCTTTGACTCGATGTAGTGCGAAAACTTATTGCTGTGGAAAATTTTTGCACAAGAGATGTTTGCAACAGGAGTTACAATACTCAGATAAGTGCGGACATTGCAAAACCTCAAATCCTCGGGGGAATGAAGATGAGGCACAACTTTCACCTTGGGAGGAGGTGGTACGAGAGAGGATTACCAACGCAACGAATGCCATCAATAGGTATCGGCGAGGGGGACGGCCTTATCATATTCACAATCGTAATATTGTTTCGTGGAGGACCTTGCCGTACCATGCGAATCTTTCCATCTGATTTGAATTTTATACAAGACTCACCATCTTCGTGCAGCAAAGGGGAAACGCTACCCTGTACATCCATGCCTATGTCAACTTGCCGTGGATGACCATTACTCAATCAATAAGACAGACGGTGTATGAAATGTTCAGTAGAAACATCCCAACGGAAGTAATGCTCTGCGTACGCGAAGTAAAGCTTAGGTTATTGTTCCTGTCGTGGCTGCACTACGACGCTGAGGATGAAGTGATTATCAACAGATTAACTCTTCAGTCATCTTTTTCACCCCCCCCCCCCCCCCCCCCCATTTACCCTGAAGACACAGCTTGGGTGTAACGTGTAACTTTTATTGTGACTCAAAAAACTCGTAAAACAAAACAAAAACAAAAACAGAGTCTGAGTCTTTATAACGTTTATTGAATAATGATAATAAAAATAATAACATGAGCTCCGAAAGAGAATTGGTTACAATTTTTAACTCTTTAACTCTTGACCGTCGGTATTCCACAAAGTGTTGGGAACTAAACTCGTTTCCAGTTTCACAGACTTTTGGTCCCTGGCCCCAGAACGCACGATATTCTGCCCTAGTTTTCTTTGCTTTTGGTCATGAAGTCTTTGCCTGATCCGTTCCTTATTCTTGGCATAGTAACTTCTCCAATACTCGTTGATCCGTTCCCTGTTGTTTTTACAGTATTGTCTTCGATAATTTCTGATTTGCTCCTTGTTCTGTTGACAATAGGCTCTCTGGCTGCTGGCGAGTCGTTCCTTGTTGTTTTCATACCATCTTTTACGACGGGTTTTTAGAATCCCGACGTTCTCTACACGATATCTCTTTTGTTGGGCCAGGATTCGTTGTTTGTTCTTGGCATAATATTTTGTGGTAGGCCTTTTTACAGACAACCCTCTGGTCATTCCCTGACAGCTGATTGGAGCAATTCATCTTGCATGTGTGGCGTCTTACAAATAATGACTAAAACCCTGGAATCACACACTCTTATAAGAGTCACATGGCTAATTCAGGTCTTAACCTCTTCTTCTACTTCCTCTTCGTCATCATCGTCGGGGAGTAACTTCTTCCGCATTAGTCTGTTTAGCAGGAATTTTCATTTTGCCACTGCCGACTCGGCCGCTTCGTCAAAATCCATGTCGTCTTCCTCAATAAAGCGTCGAAGAGTCTTCATGACTTTACGGTGTATTGCGTCGTGTTTGATACGGTGAGTCCATTTTAGACGCTCTAAGTAAGTCCTTCGTAGCCTTCTTCTACTTACAGGTAATAGGACGTTGAAAGCAGCATTTTCGGCATAGCTTTGGGATTTTCCCTTACCCAGGAACTGCTGGACTTCTTTCAGGTAGATTTCTTTGACGTCTTCCCCGACGTTTTGACGTAGCGGACTCCACGGATCTGGTCATCGTCGTCCGCTTCTTCTTCCTCTTCGGAGCTGCTACTATCCTCATCTTCTTCCTGTTCCTCTTCAGGCTCCTCTTCATCCACTTCTTCTTCCTCTTCAACGTTCTCGTCATTGTTATCTTCCACGGGGCCAAAAATATCTGTTGAACGGTCATCCATGATTCTCGTCGACCTTCACCCAAGACAACGTACTTCAAATGAACCGAGTCGATTAATCTGATGTTTAATATACCATTTTGGGCAATGATCAGACATCCTCTCTCTTTCTTCGATGCCAGCGTGGGTATCCTTCGTGCGTCATGAGGTGACTAAACACGCGTTTCCTGTCATCACTGGCGGGATGTAAATCCAGGACCGTGTACCCAAACGGTCGTTCGGTCACTTTTTGATACGCGTCCATCATGTCTTGCCAGCAAGTGGGAAAAGCTTGAAGCAGTAAATTCTTCATCCCTAATTGATCTCTTGGATTTTTGAAGGCTACGATGTAGTGGGCGTTCCTGGAAATACTCTTGGCGTATTTCCCTGGTGGAAACATGTCTTGGCACAAGTACAACACGGTGATATTTTGATGATGAGAGTGTTTTGTGAATAAGTCTAGCAACGCTTTGTCCTCACCTCCCTCTGCCATCAGATCGTCCAGTACGAGTAATCCACCCTTCGGAAACCATGACATGAGATGGTCTGACTCTGGAATCCCTTCGTGAAATTGCACACCAGCGTCTTCCATGTCTCTAAATCCGTCTTGCCACGCCCCGTAGCAATAATGAATCGTAGTGGGAGGGTTTACAAACAATTCTTCCAAGTGATCCAAGAGTAACGATTCGGTAAAACAAGTCTTGCCACAACCAGAAGGGCCCACGATCAAAATACTGGAGGGTGTCTTGAACCGAAACGCTTCTCCCATTTCTATTCTACTAGGGATCCCATGGTGCTTTTCGGTAGGAAATGTGATATTTGGGACATCTCGTGTCTTTTCTGATCCACTGCTTTGACAACTATGTTTTTCGTGACGAATTCTACTGTCTGCACGTGAGAATAGTCTGACAATATCGACAATAAAGGGACATGACTCCTTGCTAGTTTGACTCAAAATGAATTGAGGCAGTTAATGCCTTAGTTTAATACATGATTAATGATCGAGTTGACGAATGTGGTGGAGGTGGTGGCGCTGGTGGTGGTGGTGGTGGTGGCGGCGGTGGTGGCGGTGGTGGTGGTGGTGATGGTGAATGTGGTGGTGGTGCAGGTAATGGATGTGGTGATGGTGAATGTGGTGGTGGTGCAGGTAATGGATGTGGTGGTGGTGAATGTGGTGGATGTGGTGGTTATGGTGAATGTGGTGGTGGTGGGGTTGGTGGTGGTGGGGTTGGTGGTGGTGGTGGTGTAGGTAATGGATGTGGCTGTGGTGGTGAATGTGGTGGATGTGGCGGTGGTGGTGGTGGCGGTGGTGGTGAATGTGGTTTTGGTGGCGGTGTAGGTGGTGGTGGTGGATGCAGTGGAGGTGGTGTAGGTAATGGGTGTGGCTGTGGTAGACGTGGCTGAGGTGGTGAATGTGGCGGTGGTGGCGGTGGTGGTGAATATGGTTTTGGTGGCGGTGGTAAATGTGGTGGTGGTGTAGGTGGTGGTGGTAGCGGTGGTAAATGTGGTGGTGGTGTAGGTGGTGGTGGTGTAGGTGGGGTGGTGTAGGTGGTGGTGGTGGTGGATGCAGTGGTGGTGGTGTAGGTGGTGGATGTGGTGGTGGTGGTGGTGGTGAATGTGGTGGATGTGGCGGTGGTGGTGGTGGTGAATGTGGTGGTGTTGGTAAATGTGGTGGTGGTGTAGGTGGTGGTGGTGGTGGTGTAGGTGGTGGATGTGGCTGTGATGGTGATTGTGGTGGATGCGGCGGTGGTGGTACATGTGGTGGTGATATAGGAGGTGGTGGTGAATGTGGTGGTTGTGATGGTGCATGTGGTGGTGGTGGTGAATGTGACGCTGGTAGTAAATGTGGTGGTGGTGGCGGTGGAGGTGGATGTGGTGGGAAATGTGGTGGTGTTGGTAAATGTGGTGGTGGTGTAGGTGGTGGATGTGGCTGTGATGGTGATTGTGGTGGATGCGGCGGTGGTAGTACATGTGGTGGTGAATGTGGTGGTTGTGATGGTGCATGTGGTGGTGGTGGTGAATGTGACGCTGGTAGTAAATGTGGTGGTGGTGGCGGTGGAGGTGGATGTGGTGGGAAATGTGGTGGTGTTGGTAAATGTGGTGGTGGTGTAGGTGGTGGATGTGGCTGTGATGGTGATTGTGGTGGATGCGGCGGTGGTAGTACATGTGGTGGTGATATAGGAGGTGGTGGTTGTGATGGTGCATGTGGTGGTGGTGGTGAATGTTGCGCTGGTAGTGAATGTGGTGGTGGTGACGGTGGTGGCGGTGGTGGTGAATGTGGTGGTGGTGTAGGTGGTGGTGGCGGTGGATGTGGTGGCGGTGGATGTGGTGGCGGTGGTGGTGAATGTGGTGGTGGTGGTGTAGGTGGTGGTGGTGCATGTGGTGGTGGTGGCGGCGGTCGTGGTGGATGTGGTGGTGGTAAATGTGGTGGTGGTGTAGGTAGTGGTGGTGGTGGTAAATGTGGTGGTAGTGGATGAGGTGGTGGTGCTGGTGTCGTAAAAGATGGTATGAAAACAACAAGGAAGGACTCGCCAGCAGCCAGAGAGCCTATTGTCAACAGAACAAGGAGCAAATCAGAAATTATCGAAGACAATACTGTAAAAACAACAGGGAACGGATCAACGAGTATTGGAGAAGTTACTATGCCAAGAATAAGGAACGGATCAGGCAAAGACTTCATGACCAAAAGCAAAGAAAACTAGGGCAGAATATCGTGCGTTCTGGGGCCAGGGACCAAAAGTCTGTGAAACTGGAAACGAGTTTAGTTCCCAACACTTTGTGGAATACCGACGGTCAAGAGTTAAAGAGTTAAAAATTGTAACCAATTCTCTTTCGGAGCTCATGTTATTATTTTTATTATCATTATTCAATAAACGTTATAAAGACTCAGACTCTGTTTTTGTTTTTGTTTTGTTTTACGAGTTTTTTGAGTCACAATAAAAGTTACACGTTACACCCAAGCTGTGTCTTCAGGGTAAATGGGGGGGGGGGGGGGGGGTGAAAAAGATGACTGAAGAGTTAATCTGTTGATAATCACTTCATCCTCAGCGTCGTAGTGCAGCCACGACAGGAACAATAACCTAAGCTTTACTTCGCGTACGCAGAGCATTACTTCCGTTGGGATGTTTCTACTGAACATTTCATACACCGTCTGTCTTATTGATTGAGTAATGGTCATCCACGGCAAGTTGACATAGGCATGGATGTACAGGGTAGCGTTTCCCCTTTGCTGCACGAAGATGGTGAGTCTTGTATAAAATTCAAATCAGATGGAAAGATTCGCATGGTACGGCAAGGTCCTCCACGAAACAATATTACGATTGTGAATATGATAAGGCCGTCCCCCTCGCCGATACCTATTGATGGCATTCGTTGCGTTGGTAATCCTCTCTCGTACCACCTCCTCCCAAGGTGAAAGTTGTGCCTCATCTTCATTCCCCCGAGGATTTGAGGTTTTGCAATGTCCGCACTTATCTGAGTATTGTAACTCCTGTTGCAAACATCTCTTGTGCAAAAATTTTCCACAGCAATAAGTTTTCGCACTACATCGAGTCAAAGAGTCAATGACAAGGTCGCCTTGACAGATGAAACATTTGTCCTTGAACTCATCTACTTCGGGGTCAATCCTAGTAGTCTTCGACTCCTTCTAACTTCCATTTCGTGAGTCAACAAACTTTGTTTTGGTCCTTTTCAAAACGTGTGAAGGTTTTAAATAGCAGACTAAGAGGGAGTACCCCCTTATCCCTATTTTACCCCTTTGGGCGAGAAGGGAGTGGGACAAATCTAGGATTTGGAATGGGGAGTACCCCCTTACCCCAATTTTTACCCCTTCGACTGCGAAGGGAGTGGGGCAAGTCTAAGATTGGTTCCCGATGAGGTCATCAGCCCAGGATGCTTTGGAACGGGGAGTACCCCCTTACCCCTATTTTTACCCCTTCGACTGTGAAGGGAGTGGGGCAAGTCTAGGATTGGTTCCCAATGAGGTCAGCGTCCCAGGATGCTTTGGAACGAATAGAAAGGTATATAAGTGCCTCGGACACAAGTCTCTGAGTCTCCATCATGGCCGCTTGTTGGATGGACCTCTGTCGTTTAGGACCACAGGACACTGTAAGTATCGATTTTGAAGTTGCATGACATTTTTTGCGTGACCCTGGCGTGATTTGTGTCGCCATGGAAATCCGTGAGACCGATCCCAGTCCTCCGTCGAGGCTGGTGGCCTGTTTTCCAACATGGCCGACTTTCGTGGGCGCCGCCATCTTGAATTCTTAATTCGGCTCCTGATTGGCTGAAATTTGTGGCGGCCATCTTGGATTTGGAAAACAATAGCATCCATTGTTCTTAATTCGGCTCCTGATTGGCTGAAATTTGTGGCGGCCATCTTGGATGTGGAAAACAATAGCGTCCATTGTTCTCCAAACAATAGCCTAGTGTCTTTCTCGGCTCCTGATTGGTTACCGCTCATATGAGCGTGCATTACTACTATTATGTTAACATCTACACGGAAAATAAAGCACCTGCTCCAGTAGAGAAGTGTTCTCCTTCCTGAGAGTTGAGGAGCTTGTAAAATGAAAAGATTAAACCTTTGGAGAAACTAAAATATCTGCTCGTCCTTGATCATTAGATATTGATCAACTTTGTTCTCTAGACGAGGAGCTGCGATTTGTATTTTATTTATTTATTTATTTATTTATTTATTTCTTTTTTCTTTTTTCGGACGTTAGCGTTAAATCCTCAATAACGATCAGCGCTATTTTTCTCCACATGTTTGAAATACTTATTAAGTAAGCATTCTGGTTAAGCGGTTTTACGAAGATGACTACGGTAAGTGAAAATACAACTGCTGATATGCACGCGCTTTCTCCCAACTGCTAAATGCGAAAATGTATGGAAACTACTTGGGCGAATAGCAAGGTTAAGTAAAAATATGTTAAAAAACGTTTGCGCGTTGGCCAAATTTGAAAGAGATTTATGAAATTTTTATTTCACCACGCTTCACAAAGCATGCTTTACGAAGCCTTTACGAAGGTCTCTAATGCTAATTTCATACTTTTCTATGGTTGTCGAAGGAGACGACAAAAGCTTTTAACGATAATGCATTCAAAAGTCAATAATAGTTATAATTTATAATCACTCTGCATCATTTAAGACTATTGTTTTTTGCCCAACACGTCCGCTCATGTTCAGACTTGCAGCATCTTCCGCAGGAAGAATATTGTTGTATGTTCTTAGGAGGTACAATACCTAGAAAAACTGACCAATTACAACTTCGACGCAAATCACTTTACCTGCCGTAGAAAATGAGCCAACGAAGAAGATAAGGAACAAGGACGGAACATCCCACGTGCAAAATGCCATTCCGTTGACCAATGGAATAAAACCTTCGAAATGCAATTTGTTTACAACCAGCGACGACTAACTGGGAGATATATTAGAAATAATACCAAGATATAAACATTTTAGTCGTGTGTTGTTTGAATATTTAATGATACGTCGGTTTTTTTACTAGCATTTTATGCTAAGGGAAATTTTGATTATTTTGGCAGGTTGTCAGGAAGTTAAAAAGTAGGCAAACAACTCCATAGCAACTAGTTTCTTAAAATTTATCCGACATGATTCAGTTTTAACTTTGTCAATCGAACTGAGGCACTCTTGAAAGGGTTCCGCTAGGTTGGGTAAATTTGAAATGCCAAATGTTAACTAAGATAACATTTTTATCTTTCTTCAAACACAAAAATACACTTGTATTTCGAATTTACGATTCGAATGTCACACAGCTCTGAATTAAGTGCGTGCTCTGGGGTATTGTTTTGACTTGTTTCTTAATATGTTGTGTATTTTGGAGAGCTCACTAGAAAGCTAAGGAAGATAATTAAATATTATGACGTAGTGGATATAAAGATGTTTTAATTTGACTTCCTCCCCAGATGGCGATCGGCTTTTATTTTGCAGCATGAAATTACACCTATTCTAAAATTCCTAAAAATGCAAACGGACTATCTTGGTTTTTGTAGCTTCACTGCAAATTTACTCATCGTTATTTTACATATTAATATTAAATGCGGTTTACATTTTTAAATGTGTTTATATTGAGTGATCTACTGACGTAGTCAAACAGACGTTAAAAATATTTTCATACCAGCTAAATAGCCTAAGTTACTCTAAGGAGTATACGATATACATATTGGTCTTAGCTTTTCTTTTTGGAAATTGCGGTCACTTTGACTTCCCGTTAGACAGTTTTCCACACAAGATTGGAAACATGATCACGTCTTTGAAATTAATATCTATGTTGCTTTTTTTTTTCCTAATGGTTCATGCTGAAGTTGGCACGTTTTATAAATATAAGGCTTTATAGATATTGAATTCGTATCCGAGTACGCTTTGAGATCTTTGAAAACATGTCCAGACATGCGTTTTAATACCAGTCAAGAAATGTTTTTTCCAGTGAAATGTTTTTCAAGGTGGAGCTCGCATTAAGGCAAATAAACATTTTAATGTGTTCTATATCTCAGCCTAGACCTACAATAACATGTATTCAGGCTAAAATAAGCATATATGCCAAGTTTGGATGTACTATCAAAGGAAATGTTTTCCCACGAACTAAAAGGGTGAAGGCAGTTTTTATAAAAGGTAAATAATAACAATACATCGAGTAAAGATATGAATTTTTCCCGAATCTGTAGGGGACATAATAAGAAACAAGACACCGAAGCAGAGGTAATGTTTCAGCGATCACAAGCTTTCGACACTGCCACAGTGTCTTTGTCAAGTGAATATGGTGGGAATATATTTGTCATGTAAGCTTGAGTGAACCAAGTCACGTGCCAAAACATCTCTGTATAGGGCCGGAAGTTCAAATCGACCGTCTCGATTGGACTGGCACAGAATTTCCGAGGCCTCATAAATTCTTCTTCTGATCAAGTTGTTTTCTTCTCTTGCTATGACAGTCGACTTATTATCCTCTAACTTGTGGTCTGTTTCCCTAAGGTGCTCTCCAAAGGCGGAAAGTGTCAATCTAGTAGTGTTACAACGTTTCTTTAAACGGACCGTGCATGGGTAAAAGGGTCGGGCGGTTTCCCAGCATAGATCTTTTTACAATCAGCACACACTAATTTGTGGATGACGCCAAACTTCCTTCCATCGGTTGTGGGATCTTTAGAATGTACAAGCTGTGATCGGAGAGTATTGAAGGGAACATTGTAGGTGTTTGTACCGTGCAGCCAGGGAGCAGCGGGTACAGGTTAACAGCAACGCACCCCGAGTGTCCCTCTCCCCCATGTACAAAGTGTATCGGAGAAAATCTCTCGCGCCTTCCGCAAGGCAAACATGTACTTTGACCCTTTCATGCTTGATTTTGCTCCAAAAAAGCCGTTTTTATTACCGTTATTTTTTTAATTAATTTTTTTTTGGCATGCAATGTTGCTAAATTGCACTAAATTTTGCTAGGAATTCAATATTTTACATTTCATCTAGATTTTCGACTATTTTCCACAGTCTAATGAGCAATGTTTTACTTTAGCGCATGCGCATAAGCCATTATTTTGCTGATGCGTTGCGAGTTTTGTCCTGCCTCCTTTTCCTTCACTTTTTCTCTCTCTTTCTTTTTTCACTATCTTCTACTCTTTACTTCCTTTCTATCAGCTGGAAAAGAATTTGTACTGACAAATGAGACATTGATCAATTATGGAGGTAATGGCCAATTTCACCAGCAATAAACCAATTTCGATATATTAAAATTCAGCCCAACACAATAGACCTCAGCACGATGTTCTGGGCAATAAACCTCACAAACTCTGTAGTTATTCCCTTGAGCCTCGTACTAGTACTGAGGTCTATTGTTTTTGGCTGAATTTTAACATATCGAAATTGGTCTATTTTGCATCAATGATTGAACATTTGTTTTTCCAGTAGCTCTGTCAGCATTTAGTCGATTTTCAAAATGGACACACGTGTAGAAAGCTCTGTCTCTCTTGAGTTTGTTATTTATCAGAGCAATCTGCTGACATAGAAATTGATGACGTCACAATTAGTTCTTTGTCTACCTTTCCAAATGTTGTCTGGGGACAACACTGGCCGCGAAAGGGTTAACTTGCGGTACGATTTTTATTCAATTACTTTTTTATTATTATTTTCAAATTTTTAACGATCTTTTTTTTTTCAGGTGAATATTACATTTCGAGATCATTTTAGCTCAGATCCTTCTAAGTCAGTTTTGATGATTTTCTGACTGTAAGAAAACAGGTACGCAATGCGCACAAGTATATTAAGATCAGTGGTGGTTCTTGTAATCTGATTGGTTCTCAGTTGTGCGATTTAGTCACGAATCACATTAATTTTACCCTTAATGGCATCTTTTCCCAGCCCAAAACTAGAAACTAGTAGCACTTGAAAACGCGGGAGAAGCAAGTAAGATGCGTTCGCTTATACACATAGAGTCAAAGGAATGAACTACTCGATACAAAGGTGTCCAAGTAAAAAAGCTTATCTACACACATGCACGTATCGCTGGGATATCTGTCAAGGAAGTTTTAAACCTTTAAGGGTGTTCATTAAAACCCTGGGACGTGTGCACAGCGGATTACTTCATATCCATTCACAGTTTTTGTGTACAACAGTTATGACTTCTCTCTGCTAGGGTTGGGGAATGCAATTAATATTGTGGCATAGTTCACAAGAATTCATCCAGCCGACCACAACACTGCAAATTGGTTTCATAAAACACAATAAAGCACCACCTTACTTTCTTGCTCGGACTGTTCAATGATATTTCGATTTTCACTTTTTCAGAGCTATCTTCGTTGTTCCTGACATTTTCGCCGTAATGTACCAAGAATTGTCGAGGAAAAGGTTGTTGTTATTCATCGTGGTAGATGCAATAATAAAGTGTATTATCGTTTGTCTCACGATGTAGTCACTTGAGATGTAGATCGCGACTTTTCGACTGCTTACTGCTAGTCTTCTTCAGGCGATAAGGTCGACTGATTGCACGGTATCATTTATATCGGCTGTGATTGGTGCATTTCGATCCTCCTATTGTTCCATTGTTCCGGCGAGTAGCTAGTAGTAACAGTAGTAACAATAGGAGGATCGAAATGCACCAATCGCAGCCGACCTTTGTGATATAAATGATACCGCGCAATCAGTCGACCTTATCGCCTGAAGAAGACTAGCAGGAAGCAATCGAAACGTCGCGACTACATCTCAAGTGACTACATCGTGAGACAAACGATAATACACTTTATTATGTACCAAGAATTATAACGCACGTGCCCAGCCATTGTTCTGCTCATTAAACCTTTTGCTTAGCGACGTTCTCGCTGCCGTTGCCGTCGTGGTTTTCTTAAGAAAACAGCAGTTTAGTTTAGGTATCATCGACAATATCGAGAAAATATTTTCAGCTATAGCTGAGAAAATGATTTGCAAGTAAAAGCATGTTAATTTTTCTTCCTTAAGAGGTAAAGGTGTTAAATTGTTTTTAAGTTTCGACTCGTTACTGTGTGTTTCTCTAGAATACTTCTGGTGAATGATCCTGTAGTGCTGGTCTCTCAAAAGAGATAAAATACCTCCACGTCACTAGGAGTGAAACGAAAACTTCCAGCTAGAATTGTTTTCTGGTCTTTTACTCCACTTGGACGATTGTACGAGAAACCAATCTGTGCATATGAATTAATATTACCATTTGCCTTGTCAGCAATGTAAATATCATGCCCTCCACCAAATGTTGGACCGTAACTTGGATTCATGTAAATTGCTTGTGATGGGTTTTTCACCTTACTCTTAAATGGCCGTAATCCTTCTTTATTGCTCAAAGAATAAATAAAGGCCTTGTCAGTAGTGCGATATCCACCATGATGGCTGGAACTGACATCTGTATCTCCTACGGTATATAAAAGAAAGAAAAGGGAATGACTGCGAAATCGAAGTGTTCGCTCGGTCGTCTGAAAACGGCGCAATTGGTCAAAATACTCTTTTAATAGAGCTTTTCGTCTAGCGCGCTTAATTTTCACGGGCCAAACTGGCCATTTAGATATGGTATACCATAGCATAACTTTTTCTTTAGAACCTCTTATTTGACGAGATTTTGGTATACTAGAAGAGTTAGGACTCTCTCAAATCAGTTGAAATTTGGCAGGTAAATTAAATTGCGATACTAGTATTTTTCAAGTGGTCAAGAGGTAGACGAGACATATTTACCTCAAAATGAATTTTAGCTCAGAGAAATGATTAAACCGAAAATCACAAGCTGTGAGAATATGAAATCCAGTCAAGTTTCCTTCTTTCTGTACCGGCTCGTTTAAAATGCACAATTTTGCATAAATTCCATATGCCAACTTGGTTGATTAAGTAGTATTTCGAACTTTCCTAGATTTCACAAAAAATATGAACTCGCTGGAACTTTTAACCCTCGGACGTACAAGCGAACTCGTACCCCTACCGTGGTACAAGGGGGAAGGGGGTAGGGGGGTTATGTGGGGTGGATGGGACCTTCCCATTGGGTTTTCGAGCGAAAAAAATTTCATTGACTTGATAGCCCTGAGCTTGCTCTAAAAGATAAAACCATTTTTGTCGGTTATGATGTCTATGACGTCATATGACGTTCAATGACGTCATTTGAACCGACATCTTGGATCCGCCATCTTGGATTATTTTCTTAAAAGTCAAGAAATAACGGAAATAATTCATGAATTTGTACAATTTTATGAAGAAAACTGGAAGAGAAAAGTTGATTTTTGGCTAGGCCTACATGAGATTTGATGGCTGCAGTAACATCGTCAAAAATGATGGACACGCAGTTGACATATCAAAATTTTCGCAGAGAATGAAGGAACAGCTACTGAAAGTTTAAGCTCCTTAGAGTAACTTGTATTTTCAAAACTTTGAAAAAAGCTTATGGGGGTGGCATCTACAACCCCTCTCCCCTTGTACGTCCTAGGGTTAAAGTATGTTTCTGAAAATTGTTCACCAAAAGGGTCTTTTTGACGTTATAAAGAAAATTCGAATTTTCCAACTTGCTATCAGATTCTCCATATATAGAGGCAGTGGCTCTTAATGACGTAATTTGACGTCAAATGGCAGCATGACCAACAAAAAGTGTGCCATCATCCAAAGCAGGGCCAATGCTATCTATTGAAGGAAAACGATTTGGATATCCCATGACAACGAAAACCTGGAAGAGCCCAATCTCGATCGTTCCCGGGGCCTTTCCCCCAGAAACGCCCTGGGAACAAGTTTGAGGAGAGCCGGCCCTTGTACTCTTGTTGGGTATGCGTCTGCATGTACATCTGAGGGCTGATTTAATATTTAGTTTCCTAGATCTAGTTCAACTTACCACAATAAACATACTTTCCGTTGTAGACACTGTCCAATGAACACCACAAGGAAGAAATGTAACTTCCATCTGTGGTGCAGTGGTGATAGGTCTTCCCCTCAAAGTTGAAAGGAAAGTAACAACATTTCCCTGGCGATGGACAAAGACTCCCTGTGAAAGTCAATGATGTTCATTATCTACCAAGGGCTGATTGAATATGGTAATGAATCGAAATCGAGCTGTTTTAATCTTCAGTGCAATGTTCTTTAAAGGGAAGTACAGTGGTGTCACAGAGTTAGTATGCCAAGAGACCATGATCTTCGATTCGTTAGATCATGGTCGTTTAGTATGGTGGACTCATTACCAAGTGGTCTGGGTTCGAACCCTGGCCAGGGGTATTCTGCTGTACCACTTTGCACTTGGAAAAATTTACCTCTCTCTACCAGGTGTATAAATAAGCACATCATATTTCCCTGTCTTATAATTTAATTAAAAAAAAAAAAAAAAAAAAACAGATTCCAACAAACCAACTAAAGTAACCAGCCCCAGACATACAAACTGACTTAATGA
This sequence comes from Orbicella faveolata, assembly GCF_042242905.1. Classification (NCBI taxonomy): domain Eukaryota; kingdom Metazoa; phylum Cnidaria; class Anthozoa; order Scleractinia; family Merulinidae; genus Orbicella; species Orbicella faveolata. Next base: position 8,793,998 of record NW_028301563.1, on the reverse strand, counting down.
CTGACACACAGACAGACAGACAGACTGACTGATTGACAGACAGAAAGACAGCCAGACAGAACAGTACGCGGTAAAGTACTTGAATGGAATAAGGAGGTAACATGGTCATTTACCCCATGGAGCGTCCGTGTATCCTCCAAAGACGTACTGATTACTTTCTATGATTGTAACAGTATTTTTCTTTCCATCACAACGGCTGTGAAAGGTAAAAGCATCCCAGCCATGTAAGGAAGCGCGGTAACACAGCTTCCACTCAGAGTCATCCCCAACAGAGGGCCCAAGAAAATGCAGAAGATGAGTGACATAAGGTGCATTTTTCGACAGTATTGTTGAGCTTATCGGGAGCTCTGAAATAGAAAGAGAAAGTTTAAAAGTAAGGTCGTGATGAGTTAATAATATCAAATAAAAATACAGTCCAACCTCTCCTCGAATATCCACCTCCAAATCTGTAAATGCTTTTGCATTATGCACAGTTCACTTGCTCGCATGGAGAAAGAGAAATGCATATACATGTTATACCATAATACGGACTCTCATCTACCGCGACGGGGATCTTGTGCAACTGATGAATTTGAAGGATGACGCACTTGTAGTGAGTATTTTTTTTTTCTATTTATACACAAATTTGTTATATAACAACTTACTAGTTTCGCATATTTTCCCAGCGAAACCGACCTCACACTTGCAAAAGTAACCTTCGCGTGTACTTTCACATTCACCTCCGTTTTGGCATGGATTCTGCCCAGCGCAAAAATCTATGGCTTCACCGAGAAAACAAAAACAAAACGAGAAAGAATTAAGAAAAACGTGTAAATGCAGCTTTAGTGACCAATCCCACTTTTTGGCCAACGGCATGAACGGCTAGGCAGAAATTTTAGCAGAGCGATCCGTCGGTGAGACAGAGGAAAAGTGAGTTCTCTCCAATATTTATAAACTTTCCCTTTCTATTTACATCCACTGACAGAGCCTCAAAGCGTTACAGGTTTTCTTTACCTGCACAGACATGGCCATCCCAATGGCATCCGGCTTTACAAGTGCAAATGTATGGCCCAATAGTATTATTGCACACGGCATTTGCATTACAGCTATGAATTTTTTTCTTTGCACTCGTCGATATCTCAGTAACAATATAAAATTAATACCCATATACAAAATAGTCAAAAAAATATGTACAGTATTTTGAAATCTTGGAGGTTTTGCGTTACCGTCTTTGTTTATTATATAAATATTAGCAAAATAATATGTACAATGTCTCTACGTATTTCCAATAATAATAATAATAATAATAATAATAACAATAGTAATTTTAATAATAATAATAATAATAATAATATAAATTGAGGGTAGCACACAACAGTACTCACTGAAAACCAGTGGCCTTGATATAAATATTTACAGAATAAAATTAAAAATATAGAAACATTATTCATAAATATGCAACGATAATTTAAAAAACTAAGATATGAGACACACTAAAATATTAAAAAGCAAAGCATTAGATTAAGTCTAAACTAAGAAATTTAAAAATTTAGGTGATAAAATGGTCCACTTCCTTATAACTGTTCATAAAATGTTTAAAATTACTGAGAAATACCTTCCATCCTCAGTCTCCCGTTTTAATCGGGGGCAGACAAGGTTTAATTGAAAAACATTGACGGAAAAACATCAAACAGCTGCGTGGCACTGGGTAAAGACTTGCATGAAAGTGGTCACTAAGAATAATCATGAATAAAAGTACCATATTTCGGGTAATGTTTCCAGACGTTTCGGGCCTGGCCCTTCGTCAGTAGAAAACCATGTTCGTCGAAATCAGTGCAACGTTTGCATAAAGGTTTAACTGACCATGCCAGCTCGTTCTTCCGTTCACGTCTGCATTTCTAACAAGCATCTTGGTAAGATACGATGGACACTCCCCTAAAATTGACCTCCCAACAATAACACAGAGGAGGGTTGTAGAATTACTGCTCTCTATCCCAACCCATAAAGCCACCCGAGATGATGGCATTAGTGCCAAATTACTCGGAATTGCTGCACCTGCAATATTACCAACGCTGATTGTTTATCGTTCAAAAAATTATTTCTTACCAAGTTCACATTGGTCACCTGTGAATCCAGAGGAATATAAACAGCGAAATCCTTTGCTGGTAAAACCCGTTTGACAGGTTCCGTTGTTCTGACAAAGAGCGTTACCACAAACATTCTAAATTAACAAAAAAGCGCAATTAAATCGATGACATAAAATCTTCAGCTATTTTTAATCATTACCACGCCCATTGAATTAGGTAAAATACACACACATATACCCTTGTGGTTCTTTTTTTTCACAGTAACCATTGGATGTATTCAAAATAGCTTAAAAAACGCGTTTTTTTCTTTTGTTAAGAAGGTGAAGTGGTGTTTGAACATTATGTCATATCTTCGTCCACAAGTGGTTTAGTAAATCACCCCGTCCAAGAAGTGGATCAGCTAATTATATATTTATAGTTTTTTTTTTTTCTTTTTTAACAATGTCTCTTAAGATCGCCGAGAGCTTAAGCAAATGAGGACCGTGTCGATTGAACGAGCACGAACCAGAAAAAAATGCGTTTTTTTTTATCATTATTATTCGTTTGCACGTCGTCTGGGATGACTTTCAAAAGTAGTTCGAAAGTTATTATTGAGCTATGTAATGACCAATTCGGAGATCCAGCTGTTATATGTCCCAGGAACCCTACGGGGTATTAGGCGTCAAATAAAAGCGTAAAATTTTAATTGTGCCGGTTTCAGATGTTGTCTTTTCTTCTATTAAAATATACTAGAAATTCGAAATTCACGAGCAATTCTCTATGTTAAAATAGAGTAGAAAGTCTTTGAAGGCTCTTTTTCTTGAGCCAAAAAAGTTACTGTACAGTCGGAGCCCTTCATTTAGCACTTTCGTCTTTCCCTCCCCTCCCGGCACATTAACGAGTCAGATATGCGAGGGTATTCGCGTGGAAGGTAGACGACGTTGTCTGTTGAATGTTGATTACTACTTCAATTGACAAATGTTGCAAAAACATTCTTCCGTTTTAAATGTCGACATTTCATTTAAATGCAGCGGGAGACCGGACATGCAAAATTCTGACGTCCTACATACAATTGTTCCATGGTACACGTAGCCTTCTGTTTTCACCAGGTCGTTCTCGTGTTCTTTATGAGTTGCATTGTTTAAGTCACAGTTGTGTGTTCCAGTATATTCAAAATTAACGCTGACACAGTTGTGTTCTAGGTAGCATTGCAGTTCACAAGAATCCTGGTCCAAAACTTTGATGGTTCTTATCACGTGATTAATTAGTCGTTCCCCATAGAAGAAATAAGAGCCTGGAAACTCCAATTCACGGCATTGATCTGAGAGGTTCAAATAATCTCACATTAGCTCTTTTCTGTTAGCCTACCATTACTGATAATATGTATGGGTAATCAAAACTTAATTAAAGTTAATCAGAAACCCATGACCAGGAACCTCAATCTCACATACTAACCTTGGATTCAACCCTTTCCCGCGCCCTGTCTTTAAAACGACCAATTAGAATGCAATTATAACAATATTCCATTGTTGTCAGGCAAGCCGCATTCGCGCCTTTTAAATAACAATAGAAAGAAAGTTGGCTAATATAACAGACCAATTTCGTAGATAACACCGGGGGGACAGAAGCTGATGTAAGAGCTCGCATCAGCAAGGCGAGAGCAGCTTTCCAACAGCGGAAGAATGTCTGGAGATCATCGCTTCTCGGCACCAGCACTAAAATCAGGATCTTTAACACCATCGTGAAGCCTGTATTGCTCTAGGGAGCCGAAACCTGTAGAACCACCGTCGCCACTATGAAAAGAATCCAGACTTTCATTAAGACCTGCCTCAGAAGGATTCTTAAGATACGCTGGCCAGACATCATCAACAACCAAGATCTGTGGAAACGAAAGAGACCGTAGCCTATAGAAGTTGACATCTTTCAAAGACGCTGGAAGTGAATCGGCCGCACCCTTCGGAAGTCCTCATCTAACATCACAAGGCAAGCCGTCACCTGGAACCCTCAGGGGAAAAGGAAGAGGGACCGACCAAGGAACTCGTGGCGCCGTGACCCAGAGGCAGACATGAGGAGAAATGGCTACACGTGGGGAGAACTGCAACGACTGGCCCAGGACCGTGATGACTGGAGGGTGCTCATTAGTGGCCTTTGCCCCAGACGGGGCTACAGGCAATGATGATGATGATGAAAATTCAAACTAAAACAATAAACATCAGTACGAGGCTCTGGGGAATAACTTTAGAGTTTGTGGGGTTTATTTCCCAGAGCCTCGTGTTGAGGTCTATTGTTTTAGGCTGAAATTTAATATATCGAAATTGTTCTATTCGAAGCAAACTTCAATGTTGTTTCTTCGTGCGAATAAGTTCTTCTTTAGAGAGCAATGACGGGGAAGGTTGTGACCCAAGTACTGCTGGGTGTTGTCAAGTAGTTTTGCGCTTCTTGGTAATCCTCGCGTATTCTTATCGCCACCATCCGAGATCGCATAACATAGTTCTCAATCTCTGTTTTCACCCTGAGAACGACCTTCTCCAAAGAATCCAAAGAGCTCTAAAGCTTTTCTTAATTAATAAGCTATTTTATCAGACTAATCGAACAACATACGGCTCCCGATCGCTTGCGCGAGCACGATTCGATGTTTAATTTAAACATTTAACAACTTCAAGAACAGGAAAAATGTTTATTCAACCTCAAACAAGCTCTCTGGGCTGTAAAAAGGGAAGGAATACCCCTAAATGTTCAAGAAAACAGACGAAGGACACGAGAATATGCGTCGACATCGCAGGCTATTTTTAACCGTAAAATTGAGCCCAGGTGGCCGCGACGAAAACAGTATTGCTCGCGGGAAATGCTGTTTCATAAATAGAAAGATACGGGAAAGGGTTAATTGAATCAAGGGTATAATTCATATGGAGACTCTGGAGTTATGGGTTCCTGTGAGTTAATTTAACGTCATTCCCGTTAAAAAAGAAGCCAAAGTAACTATTATCCAATAACCAGTAACCAGTACCCATTATCGAGTAGAGAAAAGAAAATAACGGTGGAGATGTTAATTTATAGCGTGAAAGGTGTAAGAATAACGGGCTAATTTAATATCATATAATATAGTGCGTGACAAATTGTCCTCAGGTCCCCTCACTATTCAGTTATCACTCACTAACCAGCAGAAACACAGTGGTCTTAAGTTGGACGACAACTGGTTTTAGGATCGCCAAAACCGGTTTTGATTAGGACAAAAACCGGTTTCGGGTTTCGGCAACAAAAACACGGTTTTGGGATCAGCAAGAACCGGTTTTGAGATCGGGAAGAAATGGTTTTGGGATAAGAAAAAAACGGTTTGGATTCGGCAAAAACCGCTTTTGGATTCGGCAAACATCGGTTTTAAGATCAGCAAAACCGGTTTTAAGATCGGCAAACACTGGTCGGTTTTGGGATTGGCAAAAACGGTTTTGAGATCGGCAAGAACCGGTTTTCATATAAGACAGAAACCGGCTTTCAGATCGAAAAAAAAAAGAAAAACTGGTTTTGGGATTGGCAAAAGCTGGTTTTGATATCGGCAAAACCAGTTTTAAATCGGCAAAAACTGGTTTTTATACCAGCAAAAATCGGTCTTGGAATCGGAAAAACTGGTCTTGGAATCGGAAAAACTGGTCTTGGGACCGAGAAAAACTGGTTTTGGGTTCTGCAATAACCACTGGATTTTCCTCAAAACCGTTTTTTCCGATATCAAAAGCGATTTTTGCCGATCCCAGAACTGTTTTTTGCCCATCGCAAACCAGTTTTTGCCGATCCCAAAACCAGTATTGAGAACAGTAATTATCGGTTTTACGATCGGCAAAAAAACCCTTTTTGATAGCGGCGAAAATCGGTTTTGGCATCGGAAAAAAACGGTTTTGATATTGGACAAAAACTGGTTCCGGGACCGGGAAAAAACGGTTTGGAATCTTAAAAATCCACTGGGTTTCGGTGGTTTCTGCTGACCATTGCCGTAACAATTCTTCTCTCAATTTCGCGCCTAATTTAATCGGTATTTTATTGCCCATGTTTCTAAAACATAGAAAATAGGCGAAGAACAACTGAAAAACAAGTAAAAGCAGTTTTTTTTTGTTTTTGTTTTTTTTAAATTAAGACATGAGATATCAAGATTTGGAACACATATATGTCGGCTAAATTATGATTTCCATGGAAACATAAAGGTCTTTGCACAACAATAAATCCCGCAAATTATTCCCAGATATATTTATTTAAACGTCGTCAAATTTGGAGATCTATGCCTTATTTTTTTTAAAGTTTTTCTAATCCTGCAAAGTTGGTTTAAACAAAAGACAGTTTCTTGACAATTTAAGATACTTTTTAATGCTCTAGCGGCAGGATAAACAGTCCATTACTATATGTCACACCTGCAAAGAAAACCTCCCCGTTGCAAAATTATCACGGCTGAATTGAGAATTAAACATTTTACCCTCTAAATGTGGCGTAAAAAGCAAAAAAATACACAAGAATAGTTGAAAAATGATAAAGAGAAGTCAATTCGGGCTGTTAAACGTTTTAACCGTTGTATGGTTCTTATCGAATACTTAAAAGAATTCCATATTCAAATATAATTTTCACGCACTGTGTTCTGATATCGTGTGCAATTTTTTTTCCAGATTCTCACCTGTACGATCAATTACGTTTTCCTTCAAAATCCGCGTAAAAAAAGTTTCCCCACTGAGACATTGTTCTAGAAAATATTCTTTCGCTTTAAATAAGAAGATTTTATGAGAGGAAAATGATAGGTAACGCGAATAACTGATGTCAAACTTTCGTCGTCAAAAGATTCATGAAGTTTGGCGACCTACTACACCAGAATAACAAGTAATTATGACAAGATAATTTTTAACCCTTAAAGGGCGAGACAAACTATAATATTGAGAATTTCAGATACCCCCACTCTCAAAACCCCGCAAAAATGTTTTAAGAACGTTATAAAAGCGATAGCGGCTTGTCTAACTAATGCTTTGAAGGCATTAACGCAGGGGGGCTTGAAGGGAACTTCATTTAATGAAGCTTAAAAGTTCATATCTTGCCTCTAGCGTAATAAATTATTAGAAAACAGATCAACATTTACAAGACTTACCATCCAAACAGCTCAAAATAGCTTTGAGGAAAAAAAGAAGAAAACAGATTCGATAATGTGTTGGGAAGCCCATGTCGGAGTAGCTAAATGTACTTTGAAGGTTTCATGGCGCAAAATATTGGGCACAATATTAAAATTCAAATAGACTGTAGCTGCAGTTGTGTTAATTCAGATCTGAGAGTCGTACATGACAGGTCTGTCAAGGCGCTTAGCAGTTGTTTTATTACTTGCTCTAATAAAAGCTTTGGGCTTGTTGTCATAACGCGGTCAAACTAATATAAGCAAGAACAGGTACGAGCTTAACCTATCAGGATTATCAGGAGAGTTACTTGAATCGTTTGGTGAAAAAACACAACTTGAGCTAATTATTGAGATGCAATGCGTATTGGAAACCACTACAAATCACCATGAATGAGAATATAACAGTTGTCAGACGGACAAAAAATGATCTCACATTAGCACGTGCAGGTGGCAACTGTTATAAACAACCGATTAAATTTAGCAGAAATATCAATTGAAATCAAGTAGTCCGACGTTGTGATGTTTCTAACAGGAAAGGAAAGGGTGTGGATAGAGTCTGTTCGTAGGTCAAAGGATGGTGTTCGTTGATTATTAACATTTCTTTAGTGAGATACTGTAATAATTTGTTTTGGCATGCACTTTTTGAGTATCGTATAGTTGCTAATTAAATTCAGTTTTGCGTTCTGCGCTTCACGAGTATGTGTTTCTCAATTGAAGAGTTAAAAAAGCTAGGTATGCTGTGCAACGCGTTGTAGATGTCGGTGTGTAACCAATATAGTCCATATCGCTTGAACCGCATTGTGACTGATGATTTCAGCTCCTTGGGTTTTAACATGCTTCTGATGGATTTTTCGGCTTAGGAACACGGGTTTTAAAAGTATTCCGTCTTTGATGCTAAAGAACTGTAGTTGTTTCGTCGTGCTGTTGGCCGATCTCTGATGCTAAACGGAATGATGATAATTGCGCTCTTATCGTTTTTAATGCAATTCCCCTTTAACACGCTGGATCTGCCGTCAGTGGCTTGATTGTTCGTGAATCTCTTATCAATTACGTTTGTAGGGTTGCCGGGATGTGTTATTATAGGCATGAAAGAAGTTTAGAATTGGGAATTATTTCAGGTCCAGTCAGGAATTGACATTTAACAGTGCAGTTATTATTTTAGTTATTATTTAGTTATTTAAGTACACGTGGAAGGCAATATTCTATACCATTCACCGGCACTGAGATGGAAGATTGTTTTGCAGAAAAAACAAAAAAACAAAAAAACAAAAAAAACAAAAATAGCAGTTTGATTTAATTAGCAAAGATCAAGAAATCTTCCGGTGATGCCATTTGATAACGGAACCCGAAACTGGAAGTAATTCGATGCAAACGTAGCTACTCTAGATCAATGACGCGAACTGGACTTCTCAGGGGGTCTTGTATTCTGGGGAGAACGACTGATTAATCACGTGATAAGAACCGTCAATGTGTTGGACCAAGAACACACAAATATGACTTGAACAATACAACGGATAAAAAATAAGCATGGCAAGGACCAGGTGAAAACTGCCGCCTTCTTACACCATGGGACTAATGTAAGTGAGGCAACTAGGCATTTTCCGACACAGACCTCTGCAAGGTGATTTTCCGATAATAGTGCAACGAGACAACCACTTGTAAAGTTAATTTATATTCAGTTCACTGTGCATCATTGTTTGATTACTAACGGTCTTTTTCTTTGTTCACACAGGTGTAAGCATAGAGCTAGACCTCACCAGCACTTCCAAAAATTTTACCTTTTTTTCTGGGTTTCTTTTACGGTTTAAGCAAACGTGGTTAGAGGAGGGTTTGGATCGATGGAGTTTAATTGATAGCTGAGAAGTTTGGAATTGACGAGGTGCAGATGACCGAGCTGCAATCAAATCTTCGCAGTTGAATTCATACTCATTACTCCCACCTATTTGCGCAACTTTAAAATCGGCGGCAGAAAGGATCAGGTGGCCATCAAATGGCGAGCCACCAAAGAGACCGACACTTTTCACAGTGCCAAGCGTGCGAGTGTTTCTATTTTGTCCAAGGTACTATTTCACCTCACACTTTGGTGTTTCGAAATTTCTTTCTGTTTTTGACGCAGTCAACTGTTTTTCTCCGACACGGGCAAAGCCACTCCTCCTCCAATATCCAAGAGATAATGTCAAAGCTGTTTGTGCAAGGCTTTCTTTGGCTTCGTCCAACTTTTCCTGCTCCATTAGAGATATTGCAGCCACGCTACGGGAACGGGAGTGGGTGCCAATGAGGGTACTGGGTATAGATGCTGCCATGGAGTACTATTCAACTGTTCTGGTGAAGGATGCCAAGCTAACACTTGAGTAAACATACGATTTGAAACAAAAAATTGCCAGACATTCCAGGTTTATTAACCAAAAGCAAACCAGCGAGGCTTCGAAGCCCATAATTTGTGAGGTGACTGGTCCCTGCTAAGGTAAGAAATTGTTACAATTAACGCATTTCTCAGTTATTGTCTCTCATGCAAGTCTATGTCTTGTAAGGCAATAAATTCAATTAATAAACAGTTGTTCAATAGGAAAGGGCCGTCTTTTTTTAACAGGGAGGGGGGAGGGTGGAGAAAAAGCCTCTACCTGTTCCTCTACGTACTTGCTTCACTGGCATGTAGCTAATATAGGAGTTTCATCTATGCTATTCTTTTAAGGTAAAGCTTTGTAACTTAGTTCAAGGATGTCGAAGCAATAATAATGGAACTTACAGGGTATATCTTACATCTGAAGACGTTTCCTTTGAAAGCATGGGACGAGGACTTCATATCACGTGGTCAATACACCTAAGTCGTTATCTACAGGCAAGAGCAATCGGCGTCAATTAGCCATCTTTGTATTTACTTAGTTTCAAAAAAGCCAAAACATTTTGAAACGGAGATTTTCCAAAAACGACGACGTTACGATAATCGTGGTTTCTCTGACCGAGTTTTCCTCAAACACAATTCTAAAATGACCGGCGATGGCTGCGTTTTTATATTTCTCTCTCGTAGTGTGATGGCGTCTTAATTTTATGCTTTCCAAATTAACAAATTTACATGTAAGGACTTCGTTAACGCACGAAGTAGTTTAGGCATGAATGAAAGTTATTATTAAGGTAATTCCCCTGGAATAAAATTGCACATAGATTTCTGTTCAAACTTTGCCCAATGAATGTTTATCATATGAGAACTTTAAATATAAAATTAAAAAAAGAACGGTGCCCTTGCTCGTTGAGCAGTAGTGAGGCATTGAAAATGTCCCATATGCATTTTAGCGTTATTTAATGGTTATTACAAGAACGCATTCCAAGTTATTGTAAACTCTTTGTGAGCCCAGACTCATGAAAACACGCCTCAAACTACAGTCAATACCTGTGTCGGACAAAAATAAACTTTTTAAGTTTGATTTTAATAGACAGCTGAATCCTTTTTAAAATATTGGAACCAAATTGCTTGCCATGGCTATCAAACTGCAAAACAGAAAAGACTACAGTGCAACTGCTATTTTCCTTATTTATTTAATTTTCAACAATGGAAGTCAGATCAGTCTTTTCTCACGCAAAGCTAATGATTAGTTGATTAAAATGACTGGAAAAAAAATTAAGATGCCCGAGCTCGTTAGTGAGCTATAGCCTTTTTTCAAGTGACAGAACTCAATATCAAGGCAAATCCGCTACTTTTTCAATGTGCTCGTGCACGAACGCGCGCTAATAACGCCATAAATTATGCGCAGTAACGACGCGCAATGCGATACTGGGGAATGACCTTAATAGTGACAATCGAGCGATTTTCGATTGAGCAGTGAAAGGTAATTACTTTGGTTTTGGTTTTGGTTTTTATTTTGTTACGGGTTGAGAATGGCTGACAACTCTAATTAGAAAGTAATTCGTTTGGTTTTGGTTTTACCACAATCAATTTAATACCTCTTTAAAGTGTCTGATTGTATCAATAAAGGTCTCCGAGCTTATTCACGCTTGTACCTTCAGCATCTCAATCAGGGGAATGCGTGAGGTATTTTTTTCGTAACTGTTACTTTTTTAGAGCTATGTCTGTTCTGTAGATATAGCACTGGCACTCCTTTTGGACGTATTACTTGTATTGCAATAAATGAAGTCATGACACATGCACCAAGTATTTCACTCTAACTTGTTTTTCTCTTTTCCATTTTTAAGTCCCCTTTGTGCTGTTTCAATCATCAAATCGGATGATAACAATGCCTATGTCTCCAGTTTTCTACCAACCTTTCCACTCCCCCTCCCAGACACCTGTCACCTCCTCCCCTCTCGCTTTCGAATTCATGGTCTTACCCTTAGATCTATTACATCAGTGCTACCAATCCAAGAATTCTTCAAACTATTTATGGCATTCAATAAATATTTCAACGGGCTTATACTACAGTTTTTCATACTAAAGCATTGCTTTGGAAACTAACCGATACAACAAAACTGCAGTATTTTATTGATTTATTGAGTTATTGATTTGTTGATTTATTGATTCATTTATTATTTTGTTGCTCAAACAATTACAATTAAACTTACACTACAGTTACAAAACAGTCAAAAACAGCCTACGAGTTCGTATCTATAATAATATCAATAACAGAGTATTGACATGTGATTTGACGTCACTTTCCCGCGTTCCTTGCCCTAAAAGGGTACAATATTGGATGTAGCATAGGTACATACGCTCTAAAGTTTCAGTATTACTCCCTTGATATAAGTGACTTTACCAAGGGAGGTGGATTCTACCCCTCATATCCTCCCCGGTCGCAGACGATCAAAAAAGCCCGGTCAGAGTAGGATTAGATAACCAAAGACTACTGGTGATGGTGAGTACGGTTAAACGTCACGCAAGCATACCTTCTTTGCCATTTGTTTCTTCAGTTGTCATCGGTATGTGGTTAGCTTTGTTGGTTTTATTGTTTCTTCAATACTTGGTACAAGCTCGTTCCAGAGGGCCATCTGCTCTGGACGCATCTGGGACCTCACTGTCAAATTAGGAATCAGATACTCTTTAGATACTCTTCAGTGTCATATGTGTACTGGGGCTAAATTGTACCTACCAACATTGGATTATTTGGATTTCTTCAATGCACGGGAAGAAAGAAAAATATTCTAAGGTATTCAATCAATTCTATCGAATATGAGTATAGGTGAACTTTGATTGCAAGACACAAGAAAAAAGTTTGCAGGTTCACTACTGGTAGGCGTCTGTGTATTGCATCGTCTTCGAACTCAACTTATTCCAGTTTAGTACATGATTGACCAGAAGATACTGTTGATCGCCTCTCGTGCTCTGCACGGATTAGAACTTCAAGATCATTACTTCAAGCCTCTTCCCCGTACAATTTCATCTCACTGTGAAATTTTAATTTTCGTTCCTCTAGTGTCGAAAGGTTGAAATTTGAGGTTCGAAAGCGACCTTTCCCCACTGGAAGTTGAAATTACGACTAGTTCCCGTCCTAAACTATCTGCGAAATTGATGGAAATAATTTTTTAAAAAAGGAACTCTCTATCACCTAGCTCACTTGCTATGCTAAAGTGCACCGACACATGAAGACTGCGGGTGTTTTCCATTATGCCAAAGATTCCTAACATTTCGGTCGAAAGTCAAATGGGAAGGTCCGTTTCGGTTCCCTCCGACCTAAATATTGCGGTCAGACCTGTCCGACCGAATTTGCCGTTCCATTTTTGACAAACCGGTTCATTGCCCTACTTCTCTTCACTTATATTATGTAGGGAATTCGGAGAAAGGAATAAAATATAAGGGCATTATGCCGTTTTTTGTTTTTGTTTTGTGTGTGTGTGTGTGTGGGAATCTTTCGAGGCTCGCAAAAAGAGACTCGCGGCTCCAGGCTCGGGCTCGCAGACTCGCGAGTCGTTGTCCACGTCCGCTTTGACGAAGGGGACTCCCAAGCAGCCGATGACAGTCTTGTTTGACCCTAGAACTGTTACGAACCCGCTAACAGGTCTATGAGTCGTGTTTATAGTCTGTGCAGTCTTTGAAGATACGCACAGAAGGAGCATCGAGAAAGCATCGAGAAATTGAGAAATACGTATTTTTAAGATAGCACAAATGTGTGACACAAGGGGCAGTGTTGTGTTACGCTTCCACCGGGGGACTAAATAAAGGTCTATTAAGCATAATTTATGCGCTTATAAGTCCGGAATATCCCGATGTGTTAGGACAACCATGACGTCATAAAGCTATTGTTAGCAAGGAAAATGGCGGACCTTTCATGCGGACAAAGAAAATATGTCGTTTCCAGTCTCGCATAGACTCTAGCCAGCATTAAACGGGACTTTTTGCGACCAAACGTTGAGAAGGAGAATAAGCGGCCATTTTGGTAGTGGGAGAACGTGAACTGTCTTCTAATCATTGAGTTTTTTTCGTGTCAAGCGACGATGTACACGCGATTTTGTGGTCAAATATTAAGGTTAGTAAAGACTACGCGTTATTTTCTAGTATTTGCGTATTTTTAATTGAGCTGTGTATATTTTTTACTGGTTCTAGTGTTGGTAAAGTTTCACCATGCAAAATTCCACGGTTGTAAACAACGCCAATATTTTGTAAACTCTCTTTGAATTCGAGGCCTTACAAGTGTGCTTGAACCGCTGTTGTTATAAGGCTTGAGTAATGCATTGTTCCTTCATTTTTGTGACAGTTGTTTTCAATTTTTCTCTCTTAAGAGCCAGTTCCTATAAATACCGAGAATGAGATGACAGTCGCGAAATTTTCGATTTCTTCATATTTTGTCCAAATAACCTCTATAGTGAGTTGTTTTCGAAAAAACCATTCAAAGGTCCTGAAGCGCTTTAGTTTTTTCGAAATCGAGGAAAGTTTGAAAATCGCCATTTTAGCTGCCTGACGCCGCCGAAAATGGCCGAAAATTGTGCATTTTCTTTTCGCTCGTAGAGATCAACGCGATGATATCTATCAATATACTTTGGGTAGCTCATAGTGCATGTCTTGCTGATTCTAAAGCATTAATTTGATTAGCAAAAGCTCCAAGTTTAATAATATTTTAGGCCGATACAATTACCTAATTTCAATACCATCAAAAGCCCACTGGTACATTGAATTTGAAGTCGAAACTAAAATTTTCTGAAAGCTCATACTCTATATTATGATGTGTAAAAGTCTCTTCCGCGGCCCGAAAAAACTAACTTGTCGAGAGACATAAACGTATGGTACATTTTTGTAAATTCGTCATTTGTGAAACAAACATGGAACTTGGCCAGCTACCTTCATCAGGAACAAAAATAACCGAATAGAAACCTTTTTCGTTAATAAGGATACTTATAATGTTTTTTTTTCCCTTTAAGATTGACCACTTGATTAACTTTTGCAAAAATTTGCAGTTAAATAAAAATAGACGCTCCTTTTGGTACATTGTAATGTTATGCAAATTTATCTCGATCACCGGCACGTGCATATCGCCCGAAACTGATTTTCCTTCCGCCTACTGTATGTTTCTTTTTGAAGGTTACAACTGTAGCACACATTATGCGTTCACTATCGGCAGTTTTAACTTTTGTGGAACACCCATGGCCACAGCCAAACTTGACTTCAAGTAAAAAAATAAAAACATTTTGAAACGTGAAGTTTGACTAGTAGTAGTATTGGCATTATCGGACAATCTAGTCCATAATTTTAGCGTGTGTTAGTAATTGTACATTTCCTTAAACATTTTTTGAGATGGCTTTGGAGTCCGTTTCTTGATCGGCAGATGCGGTGAAAAGAACCACACACATAAGTGGAATCAGTGGGTGGAGCAAGGGCCCTGGCCTTCTGACGTTTTCTCCTGGTATCCACTGTGATGTGCAGAAGCTTTTCTCCCTCTCGTAGGCCTTCTGTGCAATTTGTTTTCCACGTACTCCTGTCACTGGCAAGAGTCTCCCACGAATCGATTGGAGGACCAATGGCCTGCATATCCCTCTTCGCCACGTCCTTGAAACGGAGTTTCGGTCGTCCTACCGGCCTTTTTCCTTGTACTAGTTCTCCGTACAAGAGTTGCTTGGGAATGCGGCTCTCATCTATTCGATGTACATGGCCAATCCACCGCAGACGTCTCTGGCGAAGACGGGTGTATAGGGAGGGGATGCCTGCTCTCTCTAAGACAGCACTGTTCGTAATGCGGTCCTGCCAGGCGATGGAGAGGATGCGCCGCAAGCAGCGCAGGTGGAACACATTCAGGCGTTTTTCTTGTGCTGCATACGTTGTCCAGGACTCGCTACCATAGAGGAGCGTGCTGATGATGTAGGCTCTGTAGACAGCCATTTTGGTGGGAGTAGTGAGCTTCCGATTTTCCCAGACACGTTGTGAAAGTTTGGACATGTTGGTTGCAGCGTGCCCAATCCTCTTTCCTATTTTGGTGTCAAGGGAGGTGGTGCTAGGAACAGTAGAACCAAGGTAGATGAAGCTGTTGACCGTTTCAAGTGCATAGTCCTTGATGAAGAGAGAAGAGGAAACGTCCGTATCCTGAGTCATAATTTTGGTTTTTTGGAGTCATCACAGGCGTTCGAAAAGCCATTGAGGGGGTTCTGGAGATCGTCGTCACAATGAGCAACCAGAGCTGCATCGTCGGCAAACAAAAAGTCTCTGAGGAGAATTTGGCTGACTTTGGTTTTCGATCTGAGTCGGGCAAGATTGAAAAGTTTGCCATCAGTGCGGGAACGGAAAAAAATGCCAGCATTTGTTCTTCTAAAGGCATGTTTCAGGAGCACTGATGAAAAGATTCCAAAGAGGGTGGGAGCCAGCACACAGCTTTGACTCCGCTGCGAATGATGAATGCCTCAGACATGTTGCCATCGAATCGAACAGTACCGTGCATGTTGTTGTGAAAAGACTCCAGAAAGCTCAGAAGCTTTGGTGGGCAGCCGATGAGAGGCAGGATCTTGAAGAGGCCATCTCTGCTAACCAGATCAAAAGCCTTGGTTAAATCGATGAAGGCAATGAAAAGAGGCTGTTGTTGTTCCCTGCACTTTTCTTGTAGCTGTCGCACAGAGAAGATCATATCAACCGTTGAGCGTTGGGATCGAAAACCACACTGAGACTCAGGGTACACTCCTTTTGCAAGCTGCTGAAGGCGACGGAGTGCCACACGGGCAAAGAGCTTGCCAGCAACGCAAAGGAGAGAGATGTCCCGATAATTGTTGCAGTCACTGCGGTCACCCTTGTTCTTGAACAGGGTTGTGATGATGAGTAAACAATCGATTACAGCTGCATCCATCATGTTTGGCGTAAATATTCGAACACAACCATTTCATGTAAACAGGTACACTCTACTTTTAAAAATAACCGTCTCATCGCAGCATTTCTTGAAATCCTGGTCTGAGACGAGGTAATGCCGATAACTAAGCGCGAGCAGTTGACGAAACTTCATGATCAACTGTCGAAACGTTGTACTTGTGGAATAAGCAAGATGATTCAAACTTTGTATTTCTTAGTCGTGTGCTTGCCATTCTTATGGATACAATTGCCCCTGTCTTTTACCACCAGATTTATAGATGAATCGTTCGTTTCGTATCACTTAATATGGTACATACCTCTGAATAAAACATACTGTGACATCATTTTTCTTGGAGTATTCCAACAGGCGTCCGCCAATTGCAAAGCGTAAGCAGCAACACAGAAAACTACAAAGGCTTCTTCATCAATCGCACTTCGCTGTCCAGATTTCTTCCTTACAAAGTTTCCAGACTTCATTCTCTTTTAAAATTCCAAGACTTCTCCGTTCTGTTGGCCAGTCCGAATAACTGTCATGGCGTTAGTTGAGTAAGTGCTTGACTTTGTTTGGTGATCTCAGGTGGGACAATTAGGCAAATGTGGATTGCGTGACAATCGGCCACTGTACCAAATATGTCGATATCTGACGTTTTGCAAAGTGAATGAAGATGGCGACGTGGACCTCGAGGGGAGGGGGACACCCATATAAGAACTACGGGGGTGCTCCTCAAAAATTTTGATCCCCTAAGATCCCCTAAGATCCCCTAAGAGGTACCAAGATCCTGTTTTTTCTCCTCTAAAAGATGCCAATTCTTACATAACACATTATCTCCCCGCGTCACATTTTTTTTGGCTCAATACCCTAAAAGGCATCGCAAAAGTTCCCGCTTTGGACTTGTTGAGGCTGAACACCCTATGGACTACTAAAACTTCATTTTTAACCCCTAAAAGGTACGACGAGCTCCCCCGCCCCGGGGGGCGTGGACAGGGAATCCAAACTGCTCCTTGCTCGCCTCGTGTAGGCAGGGTGTTTTCTCTATATCTGCGTGAAAAAATGGAAACTACAATGGAACCTGCACAACCACCTCTCCACAAAGGACCACCTCTCTGCAACGGCCTTTTTTTTCATTCCGGCGGACGGTCACTCTTATTCTAATCTCTCTACAACGGCCATCTTTCCACAACAGCAACAGCCACTAAAACACGTCCCAACTGCCAAAAAAACCTCTTCACAACGGCCAGTCAATCAACAACTGACGAACGCTGTCTACAAAACCCCATTTTTTATTGGACATGGTCACGAAACTTGATCCATGCCGCAGGTCTTTGGTCTCTATTTCTGTTTGGTTTCTGTCCTATTGATATATTTTGATTTTGTTACGAATTTACATGTTACACTAAGCCTTTTTTAAGATAAAAATGTTGAAACCCAAGAAAATATCGGTGTCATATTTCACCCCTACTGATACCGCTCCATAACGGAGACTTTCCTTGTCCCCAAGGTGGCCGTTGTAGAAAGTTTTGACTTTATTACCGTTCATAAAAAAAAACACACCCTTCCTACTGAACTTTAAAATATAGGTATATTGCTCCAGGGTTTAGGTATAGAAATGCACCAGGGACATGACTGGGATGGAAAAAGAAGGTCTAGGAGGCACTAGTCTTAAATGGGTACGTGTTGAGAATTTACGTACATATTCACTCCTGTTACCGGTTCTTTTTTAAACCTATATAAACTATACAGTCGAACCTCCACTAACGGTCACCTCTCCACAGTGAACTCCTCTCTACAACAGACACATTTTTTATTTATCCCGGCAGACAGTCCATACATTCGTTCTTATTTTTGCCTCTGAAATGCGCAAAATAAGGCTACAATACATAATGCCTAACTACTTTATACCACCTAATTATGGATGGGAAGTTCGCTACAATAGGTCAATAATTATAATAATAATAATAATAATTTTTTTTAAAAAACTTAAAGATTTACATAATAATAATAATATTATTAATATTATTAAGATAGCATAATATTATAATAATAATAATATAATAATAATAAAACAATCTCCTGGATAAGAGCAAGGACACCCTTCGCTTTACTAAGATTCGCACTAATCCGCCTAAGAGGTTCAAGAGCTAGAAGGAAAGCCTTTTGTGACTTTGAGAACATTGATATTGACGTTGAAACCCAGGAGGGAGCCATCATGTAAACACTGTTGAAGTAGGTTTTAATAGTTTATTTCTTTTATTTACTTTTACCTTGTAATATACCGATATTGACGTTGAAACTCAGGAGGGAGCCATTATGTAAACACTGTTGAAATAGGTTTTAATAGTTCATTTCTTTTACTTACTTTTACCTTGTATATATCAATTTGTATGGAATATGTTAATTAATGTTATGATGATGATAGTAGTATTAGTATTAGTTGCAGTAACCATGATATCATGATTAGATACGGAAACATGTTTTACAGGTTTAACAGACATCAAATTATGTAAATATTATAGCATTTTGTAAAGCTTAGTTCTAGTTTTTGTCACAATAAACACTCCTCTTTTTCAAAAAAAGAAAAAAAAATAATAATATTAATAATAATAATAATAATAAAGATCTTTCAACAGGGAGCCCACTTCACATACATGTGGTTTTCAGTGGGACCCTGCAAAAAAAAAAAACGTGAATTCTCACGGTAAAATAAAGGAAAATTTTAGCTCTTCTGAGTATCCGATTTTTGGAAAGCGCCCATATCATTGTCTACATAGTTTAGCAGAAAGCAACAGGGGTGAATATGTATGTAAACTCACACCGCGTATCTAAGATCTGATGCCTACTAGGCCTCCTTTGTCCTTTATGTATTCCAGCCCTATCACTGGTACATTTCTATTCAAAAAGTACGAACGACAAACGTGTATTTTAAAGGTAAAGAGGACAGGTGTTTGCACAACTTTTGTGAACGCGGTAATACTTTCCATTAATCTAGGTAGACATGCCGTGATAGCAGGACCTGCGCACGGCTCTGTAAGTTCGTCGAGTTCTGTCCTCTTGCAGAATTTAACAACACCCCCTTCCCCTACATCCTTCAATTTCGTCCAAAAATGTTTATTTAGGCTGACAGTGTGAACCACGTTACTTGCACTAGCAAACAGTTTCACTCGCCGACATCTTCACCCACTTTGGACACTTTGCAAGCGGCCGTTTTGTCACGCAATCCACATTTGCCGGATGGCCTGAACTGGAACCACCAAACAAAGTCAAGAACTCACTCAACTAACACCATGACAATTATTCGGACTGGCTAACAGAACGGTGAAGTCTTGGAATTTTAAAAGAGAATGAAGTCTGGAAAATTTGTAAGAAAGAAATCTGGACAGCGTAGTGCGATTGACGAAGAAGCCTTTGTGGTTTTTCTGTCTTGCTGCTTACGTTTTGTAAGTAGCCGCGGACGACTGTTGGAACACTCCAAGAAAAATGATGTCACAGTATGTGTTATATTCGGAGGTATGTACCATATTAGCTAAAGAAACGAACGATTCATTTATAAATCTGGTGGTAACAGACAGGGGCAATTGTATTCATAAGAATTGCAAGCACACGGGTAAGAAATACAAAGGGTGCATCATCTTGCTTATTCCACAAGTACAACGTTTCGACAGTTGATCATGAAGTTTCGTCAACTGCTCGCGCTTTCTTATCGGTATTACTTGGTCTCAGACCAGGATTTCAAGAAATGCTGCGATGAGGCGGTTGTTTTTAAAGTAAAGTGTACCTGTTTACATGAAATGGTTGTGTTCGAATATTTACGCCAAACATAATGGATGGAACTGTAACCGATTGTTTACTCAAACTTCACGTTTCAAAATGTTTATTTTCACTTAAAGACAAGTTCGGTTGTGGCCATGGGTGTTCCACAAAGGTTAAAACTACCGAGAGTGAACGAATAATGCGTGCTACAGTTGTAACCTTCAAGAAGAAACATACAGTAGGCGGAAGGAAAATCAGTTTCGGGCGATATGCACGTGCCGGTGATCGAGATAAATTTGCATAACAATCAAATCTACCAAGAGCAGCGTCTGGTTTAATTTAACTGCAAATGTTTGCAAAAGTGATCAATCTAAAAGGAAAAAAAAAAACAGATTACAAGTATCCTTATTGACGAAAAAAGTTTCCATTCGCTTATTTACACATCATAATAAAGAGTATGGGCTTTCAGAAAATTTTAGTTTCGACTTCAAATTCAATGTACCAGTGGGCTTTTGATGGTATTGAAATTAGCTAAAATTAGCCATTTCGCTCACGAGCTTCAGTGAAGGTTCTTTTATCGGCCTAAAATATTATTAAACTTGGAGCTTTTGCTAATCAAATTAATGCTTTAGAAGCAGCAAGACATGCACTATGAGCTACCTAAAGTATATTGATAGATATCATCGCGTTGATCTCTACGAGCGAAAAGAAAATGCACAATTTTCGGCCATTTTCCGCGGCGTCAAGCAGCTAAAATGGCGATTTTCAAACTTTCCTCGATTTCGAAAAAACTAAAGCGCTTCAGGACCTTTGAATGGTATTTTCGAAAACAACTCACTATAATGGTTATTTGGGCAAAACATGAAGAAATCGAAAATTTCGCGACTGTCATCTCATTCTCGGTATTTACACAAACTGGCTCTTAAGTACATGGAAGAGCGTACTCGACTGCTCGAGGCACTTTGCCGAATTTGTGGGGGAAAAAAGGGAAAAGAGAGGAAAAAAGACGTCGCTAAGTACGCGGACGAAATTAAACAAATTTGGCCGGGAGGTCTCTGTGTTGGTGGATTCACCGACTGGTACCCATCATTGGAGAGCCAACAGCCTGTTGAAAACCACCTACAGCACAGAGGTGGCAGCGAAACAGACAAGCCAGGGGTAGTGCAGTGATTCCCTGTAAATGATTCTATCGGTATCCCAAGGAATGGCACAAAGGGTAGAGGAGATTGTTTGTGCTCATTTACCAGACGTTTGAGGGCCATGCAAACATTTAAGTTAAGGTTTGTAGGGGGCATTGTACTCTTTTTTGGCATTTTTTTAAAACCTATACACACTGCAGCTGTTCCTAGTAGATGATGATTCTTTTCACCTCCCCATGAAGCTTGAATGTACCAGAAAGTAATATTTTTGCAAAATAATTATTATGAAAGCAAAGACTGAAAAAGTACAAGAGTTTAGAATGTAGTGTTGAGTGTTGAACGTTACTAATTGTGAAACTAATGCAAAACATTAATTGATTGTGAACAGGAAACATTTCAGTTTGGTTAAGAATATGTAATAAAAAATAGAAAACATATGAGTCATCAGACCACTTGAGGGCACTCTCTTAATTATTTACTGAGAACTAATGTGGTAACTAAATTCAAAATAAATTCATATTTTAAAACGAAAAATACATTTGTAATAATATTGACATCTGTGAGCAATGTAATAATCTTCTAAGCACTTGTGATTTGTTTCAGGTCCTGCATTCTGCCAAGAGGCAAATTCAAGGTTGAGAGTACGTAAAAAGTGAGTAAAATAAAATGGATTTTACTTTCAAGACTGAGTTTGTTTTGTATCAGTTTAAATAAATATATAATAAAACCTTAGAACATGTGGATGGATTGTCAATGCTCCATTGCCAACCTGTCCAGGAATTATATATTGGATATTTTTGGGTAAATAACTTGTTAAAGTCAACAATTATATGTAAACTTTCATAATTTAAATGTGGAAATCAGACATGATATCTTTTAGCACAGCAACAAATAGATACAAGAAATATTTGAGATAAATACCAAAATGACAACACTATTTTTCTAGCTTAGTTTATTTTGTATAAAAGAACAAGAATGTCTCACTCGTATGCGTTATTGAAAATTCTGCTTCAATTTTGATTTCATTTCCTCGATTTAGCCAAAATGTATAACATTTTGGACATTCACAATTTATCTTTGCTGGCATATAAGAACACACGCGTGCTGTCGATTTCGTCCCAATAATCCCTAGATAAGAGGAAAGCCTCAATTCTCATATCGATCATTTCTGTGCTTAGAAAAATGCAGAGTAAAGATGCTTACCGATTGTACCGTCTCTTTCCAAAGAATGATAACTGCAGCTCGTCAAACTTAGCCCGCATTGCGTTCCGTAATGCTTCCTTCGGTCCGAGGATAATCGTTATCTGGGCGGAATTGTCTGTGACATGGAACGCGAACACAAACTTTCCTTACATTTTATTATTTGGACAGTATTTAACCCAATTCGAGATAAATATACACCTCCTGAGGGCCCGCGTTCATGGCATTGGAAAGTATTAGCGACTCTCTTTGTCCGCCATTTTGAATCTCTTGGTTTGTTGTGAAACACAACACTCCAGCCAAAACACGCATTCGCAATGGTTGAAACGTGAGTTTCGTGACAACACAGCCGTCCTAATATATCGGGATATTCCGGACTGCTTATACCATGTGGCAACGAATCAAATTAGCATACCACACAGATACCCCAACGCGGAAAATATCATGCGGTTATAGAATCGCGCTTTCAATTTGATTCGAAAGGAAAAACACGCTCCTCGGGCCGGTGGGTCTTTTTAAAGGTAACATTGAATAACACTGAGTTTATAGAGAGTACAAAAAGTACCCTATTAATTTTAAAGCTGTACCACTGTTCTTGTACTCGAGAGCGAACTTTGGGAAATGATTCCCAAGCTTAAGGTACATTTCTCTAGTCCTACGCAACGCTGATGCATTTGTAGTATTGAAGCGTTTCGCTCGAGTAAAACGTCTTCTTTCTTTCATTAGCTGTCAGTTGTTTGGTTAAGGCAATTCTTCGATCATATACCCGGTAATCGGGTACGGCTTTTGCATGGAGTTGCTTATAGCCTGCCCGCCGGTCTGAAATTTTGACACATTTTCCACGGAATGCCATATTGAAGCTCTTAAACAATCTATGATTGTTTGGAAAATCTAAGGGATACCGATTTCGTTTTTGGTTTCTTATTTAATTCAGAATTTTCTGAGGTTGAGTATGAGTATACTAAATTAAAATCGCCATGTCCTCGGCCCGGCCTATTCTCGACATCTACAATTTATAGTCGGAGTCATAGCCCGAAATTTTTGTACAATTTCGACGGAACAACTTAGCAATGGGACCTCCTGAGATTATTTTACGATCTTTCAGAAATGCCAAGCGATTCTCAAAACTGTGGACGAATCTTCGGAGCAATCGCTTCATGGTCATTTGTGTCAGACTCACTTTGATAAATGATTGGGTGACTTGCCCGTGTTCTGCTTCCGTTTCTTTTGGTATCACAAGATCACAAAGCTTTATTGTTTTCATTACATTCCATGTTATCTAAGTATCATAATAATTGGAGACCTTAGTAAGTCTCGGTTATTCATAGCGCGACATGTCGGGGAGATATTCCCTTTTTTAGTCTTCCACTCCGATAACGGCCACCACACCGCACGATTCTCGGAATCGAAATCGAAACCGCTGCATCACCATTACAGAAAAACCACATTACGTTTACGGTGTATACCAGAGAAATTTTAAAGTTATATCATTGATTCCCCGATTAGTCCTCGTCGTTTTTCGAAGAGTCTTCACCTATCCGGCCTAAATACTGACTATGTTCTTGAGTAATCGCAGAATACCCTCTCACTGCTGGAGAAAATCATCGTCAAAGCAACGACTGTCACTCCTTCTATACTACAAGTACGGAGCTTAATTGAGAAAACCACGACGGCAACGGCAACAGCAAAGTCGCTAAACAAAAGGTTTAATGAGAACAATGGCTGTGCACGTGCGTTATGATTCTTGGTGCATTTCTTTGCCGTCCTCTGCAAAACAACAACGTCAACGGCCAAATTCTGCGTTGTCTGGAGAACGTGAACCACGACGACTAATTTTTCACATTTACAGTGTTTTTGTAATTCCTTGCAAGAGATCTCATCGATATGGAGACGGTAGGGCAGCTTTGAAGCAGTGATATCTGCAAATGTTGTATGTCTAAAGAAAGACTACTCTTAAAGAATGAATTCTTTTTCTAATGATGCATCTGGTTACTAATTAGACTCCTTATTTCTACATGCAGGATTCACTACATGCAGATGAGCATTCGAAGCCAGGATACAAGTGAGAGGGAAAAAACTACCAGCTACAAAATACGCCTGTCTCAACATGTTTTGCTTTGAATAATACAATATTGTTCCCCGCGTTATTTCGTCAAAGCTGTTGCGAAGCATTCTGAGTTCATCATATCAAAGACTGGTGACCAGAAAATCAAGCCGAGCATGTTTTGCTGTAAGTTGGCACCTCGAAGACAACGCAACTTAACAAACAAAGGATTGGCAGTCAATTGTACCTTTTCAAAGGAAAAAAGGATATAGTTCTTGATCCAATTTTATAAGCCTAAAACTCATACAAAGCCCCATACAAACTCTCACAGTACTCTCTGGATACCTACTTAGTGTGTGTGCTTGGTTGAGCGAGTCCCACAGTAGCGGAGAGGACATGCAGGGGTAGGAAACAACTTGTAGACAAGGTAGAAACTACAGTTCTTTATGTGAATGATTTGGTGTCTGGGGCAACAATCAGTTACAACATGTGGCGACCTAAAACAGACTTTTATGCTCAGGATATTGAATGTGACATCTAAAGGTTTGTGGACACTCATTCGGTAATCTTGTTCCTGCAGCTCCTTGAAAAGGATACCAGGTGTCAGGGCTGGACAGCAATTGATAACCGTCACAAAATAGATTCGAAGATTCTGTATAGTTAATATTTCTATCAGAGCTGTTTAGACACAGACATTGCGAGAGGGGGAGAAAATCACATGGATCAACTAGAAAAATCAAACGTGTCTGGTGTGTTTAGAGACTTAAAGAAAGAGTAAAAACGGTAAAATGTGTTGATTTATTGATCAATCAAAAACATTAGTTCATTTCACTCCTCACAAATTTTGCTTGGCGTTTCTGCCTGAAAAATTCACACTGAAGCGAATTGCCAAATTGCGATAAGAGACTCTTTGTAGAACCCTTCGTCGCGTTTTCTATAAAAAAAAAAACCGTAACGTTGCTTCGGCGAGATATCTTCAATAGGAGTTGCGAAGTCTTCCTGGTTTGAAACCATGCTGTGAGACACTTAATAAAATTTCATTGTTTTAATTCTGCTAATCCCTAAACAGTGATACTTGAGTTGCATGCTTTGTTGTAGGTTCAGTTGTTTAAGTTGCATATTGTAAACTAATAGTTTTCTCACGTTTTTCACCGATATAAAACTCATGTCTAAAAAAAAAAAATAAAACTGTATTTGTAAATACTGTCAGGCGAGTTTTGCTAGTTGCGAACGTAACAGGATTTGTTATATTTGACGCTTGGATATTGTGTTAGACTACGAGTAGCCCCTCTTTCGCTTTTTTCGCCGTGCGTGACGCGATAGAAAAACGCGGGAAGAAAATCGTTTCCCCTCAACCTCAATGACATTGAGGGTCTCGGGGAAACAAAACTCAGTGTTTCCCTTGGTGCCAGTCATAAAGTGCTTATTTTTGCACTCAGATTCTATGGCAGAAAATTAATGATACCCTCATTGTAAAACATTGCAAAGAGTGTGTGGAAGAGAAACTAATGATGTTTTGTTTAATTGTGAAATTCTCTTTGCTCAGGTGATCAATATGTCACCTGCTTAAGCTCTGTGTCTTAAGAGTGAAGGAAGTATCATTAATGGTTTTAAACATTCATAACCTTACAGTGTGTGCTTTTTTAATATGTCATAGTCATTTATATGTTTTATGGTTGGCTGCAGTATCAAGCAACTCTCCCTTCTGTCAGTAGTCATCATATCTTCTCAGGCTTGCACAACTTCTAATACTCTTAACTCTTACTTTAAGCCTGGCTAAGCAGGGTGGTGAGTTGGGGGTTAAAGCACCAGCTTCTAGTGTCAACATTATGCAGTATCATTCTTATCCTTTTGAAACAATTTTGTCTCACAGACGCACTTTTAAAGTTATGGAGACATGAGGGACTCCGAGGATTGTACAAGGTGAGAGTATTGCCTGTCAAAAAATCTCATATTGCTGTTGTAAAGCTTTTTGTGAATATGATCTTTTCCTCAAGTTTCAGTTACGGCGACCATAATGATTTATGAACACTTGCGCTTGGGGCTCCAGTAGGTGTATGTTACTTTGAAGGTGTGGCACTGAGCATTACCATATTGCTGTAAGATACTGCAGTATGACCTTTTATATTATTAATGCTGATGATCATGGTCGTCACATTATTTAACAATTAAAGAGGCCTAAGCCGTGTAAAATTACACAGTGATAAAACACGACGGGCATTGGAGAACTCAAGGCAGGCGAGTGCTTTCTACATTTCTCAAGTGTTCTCAAATGCCCGGTGTGTTTTATCACAGTGTACTTTTACATGGCTTAGGCTTGATCATTTCCTTTATGATATAGAAGTAATGTGGCGAAAAACATTAAAACACGCTTTTTCTATGTTTTGTACTCTGATAAAAGATCGGTTTTTGACCAATCAGAGCGTGCGCAGGTATAAAAACTGATAATCGAGCCAAGTTGAGCCTCTCTAGTACAGGTGACAAAGGGCCAAACTGAGTGCCCATGTTATGGTAGTGTCTGTATCATACAGGGGGAGATTCTATGAATTCTGATTTATCTGATGACCGTATTGTGGAAGTTTCTCTGAGGAGGGGTGTGACTGTATTTGATGTGGTTCAATTTTAACTTTGGTTTAATTTTGTATTTTACATTGTTCTGCTGTATTCACGATAATATTATGATTACCGTAATGCAGGTCAAAGAAAGTAAAATATCAAATTTTACGAAGACTAGAATTGAACGAATTTAATAGAGGGGTATGGTTATGAGATCCAAATTTTAAAGTTCTTTGTTGTTTGTTTTTGTTCGCTTTTTTGGCCTTGACCTTGCACAAAACAATAATTTTTTACTACTGACCGAGGAACTGACCAATAGAAACGATTTTGCTGCGTAATTCATGCATCGTGTATGAGCGCAAAACAAAAGATTGTGCGCGCGCGGTCGTGGACCTTCCAATGTAGATCTTGGCATTTTTGTTTGCTCCTTTGATGTTTGCCGGGCTTCATAACCATTCCCCTCTGTTAACTGTAAATTGAACCACAACATATACATTCAAAATATACCTGTTAATATTTTTTGAGAATCTGCAAGCCTCTTCACGTAAAGTTTGTTTGATCTGCAGGGGTATGCACCGGGACTTGTTGGTGTTTCACATGGAGCACTGCAGTTTATGGCATATGAGGAACTTAAGCAGGGCTACAGCCAGTACTTTGGAACACCAATCAATAAGAAACTGTAAATAAATGTCATTGTTTGAATATGCATTTGAAACCTTAAGACTAAGATTGAAGCAAAGGTACTCCAACAAAACATGCAAGCAGACATTCAAACACACTATTGAAATAAGTCTGCAGTGCTTACAAGTGTCGATTACAGGCTAACTACTTGAAAGGAGAACAAACTGAATTGTCTTGAAAAAAGAAAAGGAAGACACCAAGCCTTTAAGGCTAGTATAAGTGTTAATAAATGGCCTGTAGTGGATTTCAAAAATAACCCTTAACTCTCTACTCAGAACTTAGCATATACATGTAGGTCAGTGATACTAGAAGCTGTGAGTATGATATGTTTTAGGGAATAGTATTTAAATGTAATTCTGTTCATTTAGAGGCTGAAAAAAAGCATTTAGAACGTGACTCAATTATTACTTTTTTCCTAGAACTCCACAGAATATCTCATAATTGCGTCATTGTCAAAAATCTTTGCCGCCACTGCAACGTATCCGTATCAAGTGGTCAGGTCAAGGCTTCAGGTAAGGACTGATCAGGCATTGTTTGATGTCATTCAAAATGGCGCAGCACTTCCCATGTAAAGCTTTTTAGACCAGAGGGCGTTTCAAGAGCAGTGGGTCATGGAATATATTGTATGGCTTTGTAGGACTGGTAACCAGTCTAGAGGAGGTTACCAAGGGAGGCACGGTATTCCAGAATGTGTGGTGTTCAACTGTTGAACGAAACTATTTGAGCTGCATGTACAGTAAAACCATTGCATTTTTCAGTTGTTCGTCCTTCGCTTATTGCAATTTAATGTTTAGGCTTTTAAAGTAAGTGCTGGTAAAGTAAGAAGGGTTGGAGGTGGGCTGGGACTCCCATTTGATTTGAAAAGGTCAGTGAGGATCGTCGTCTTGCTTAGAGGTGTAAATCACGGATTTTGGTCTCACTTAGGATGTTCACACTATTTTTTGCCGTCAGAGTATCTTTTAGGGTGCACTCTCGAGAAGAAATAAAAACAGAGAGGTAACAAGAAAAATGCTGTCATTTTCGTTTTAAATGGTATCTTTTGGCGATCAAATAAAGCGCGAGCCACGCGTCATGGGAAGAACAGACCTTATTTTAAAGAACATATTCAAAAGATGGCGGTATTTGCTGAGAGGAGGGCTCTATGTTAAGTCCCGATACCTGAACTGGACTATCGCGATTGTCAATTTTCCAATTTTAAGAATCAGTACACAATGGCCGAGTACAAAGGAGCAGTGGACAACAATGAAACAATGAAATTAAATAGTAAATAGTTATTGTGTTCGACTTAACCTAACAGTGGATGTTTGTTGACTGTCTGACAAATTAATTGTTGAGCAGTGTGGCTAGGGACGTTTGCAGTAGAACAACAAGGGAAGGGGCTCCTTTCTTGCCCCTCACGCCTGAAAAGATATAAGGCCCAAAGGGCTGAAAGTTCTCCCCACGCGGTGAAAAATAAAATCAAAAACCATTCAGTGGATAAAGTCAAGAAATTGTGATATTACAGACGATAAATAAAGAAGACAGCTCTCCAAATCTAAGGTGTGTGCGTTGTCCCAAAGTTGAGATATTCGTTCAAATGTTCCGCGCAATATTATAGAACCTAGTATGGAGCCGCCATGTTGGAGGACCTCCTTAGTTCTCCACTATAGCGGCCTGAAAATAGCGTAAACATCTGGAACTTACTTTGGCTATCTAGACAACTCATTATTTGAACCGAACCACAAAACATTTACAAAAGCACTTTTTTATAATACGTTAACTCCTAAAATGGCTAAAATTCACGAGATAAGTGTATATTTTTCGACAAACGCGATCTTAGCTTCATGCTACGCACCGCCATAACTCCGAAATTCAAAATGTGCTGGTTTCCAAACGACGCTATTGAACTGGAAAGTTGTAAACAGATATAAATTTAGTACCTCTTATACCTGATGAGGATAAAACCTTTAGGGGAGGCTCTTTAGTTTTGGATTTGAGAATTTGATGACGTCACGTGCACACTCTAGACGCAAAAGTATCTACATTACTCGGGTATCAGTACTAACCGGGTTCTCAGAATAGACATAACAAACACATGCTTTATCGCGCTGTAAATAAATAACAACTTTATTTCAGTGCCGATGTATTTAGCTTAACAAGGCTAATTGAGGACGCTCTAAATTACAATTTGTTGCAACAGAAAAAAATGGCAAAAAATATCGAGTATAAAATCTATCTTATCTAAATATACACAAAAATTTACTGAATTAAGATCTACGTAGAAAATATCTATTCAATCTACAGTATGTAACTGAAGAACGAATATACAAATGTCTTGCACTCAATTTAAAGTTCCCTTGTCAATTGCAAGAACGTCAATACCTATTTCTTATAGTAAGTTTAGTGAAATTAAAGGTTTTCATTTTCTAACAGATTAGAATTGGTACATAATTATGAAAATCTACAGTGCGCAAATAACCAGTGTCTGTAAACGAAGTTAACTTTGCATACGACCTTGTCCCTTGAGATACAGGAAAATGTCCGTTGTCGTTATTAACCGGTCTCCTTATCCTATCTCTTTATCTCCTTGTCATTATTATTGACAGCAGCGAAAAACAAAACTTAGTTAAGGTTTGACTGAGCTTCAGAGTTCGCGTTTTTTTTGAAAGGCGCAGCAATTCAACGAATCTGTCACTTGACGTGGTTAATAATGCTTGAAACAAAAATACCAGTGAAAGAAAGAGCAAAAATAATTAAATGTTACAAGCAAACACAGACAACAAAGCAGCAAGATGGAGCACAAAATAAAAACAAAACAGGTCACAAACAAAGCAAACAAGCAAACATTGAGACAAGATAATAAACATGAAAACTAGGAAACAGACATCAAAACAGGCAAACGAACAAACAAGCAAAGTAACAAACATAAACAAACAGACAAACAAACAAACAAACAAACAAACAAACAAACACGAAAACTAGAAATCACGAAAAAAAAAAAGATATTGCCAACAAACAAACCAACTCTTAACCAAATTGTGAAATCAATAAACAACCAAAGAAGCAACTAGCAACTGTCTGTCCTTATTTTTTGTTTTTTTATTTTTTTGTTTTTCAGAGTGACTCCAGCTTGTGCGCTTATCTGAACGATGACCTTTATACCACAAATGTTCCAACTGGACCCTTGGTTTGAGGAAAAGGATTTAATTGGAAGTGTCCATCGTTGAGGAAAAGTCTGGAAATGGACGCATAATTTTTTACCACAGTTTTAATATTAAAGACCACCTACAAATGAGTTTTTTTTTTTCTTACAGTGGATAAGAAAAGAGGTGAAAGACTCTCGAGGGACATTGCAATGGAGCTGGAATTTCTTCCCGTTTCATGCAACAACAAGCTGTATTGCTTGATGCATGTTCTTATTGGTCGTTCGTTGGTTACATGGTTGGTTAACAACTTGAGTCTGGTATGGTCGACTCAGGCTGAATGTTATCAATCTTGATATTGAACGATCTTTGGAATGCCTCTAAATTAGTTTTATCAGTAAAGTGTTGTACATGATATACTTCATTCCACGTGTAATGATTCCAGTGAGTGTGGAGTCACGTGTACTATAGTACTGCAGTTGTATAACAAGAATACAACTGGTAGTAAAAAAAATCCATTAAAAAAAATTCCTGCGCAGCTTGTACTCTCCCCTCTCAAAAAGGAAGAATGATAGAGAACAAACAAAAAATCCAGCTGTAAAGACAATATTTTGACAGGAAATTGTTGACTCCGTGCCCCTCATCTCCCATGATTTCTATAACATGAAACAATCTGTGTAGAAACACTTGTACGCCGTGAGCGACGGTCGAACTGAGCCTGCAAAGGTCCGGTATTGAGGCATCACCCCTCACCCCACAATATGATATTGTCGTTAATAAACGTTTTCCGCTTGGTCGTTTGTTTTTGTTTTTGTTTTTGTTTTTGTTTTTGTTTTTTGTTTTTTGTTTTTTTGTTTTTGTTTTTGTTTTTTTTTATAACAAACCACGTGATATTCTCTAGAGTATTGTTCTTTTATCCATATAAAAAATTATTTATTCACATGCACGGGACAATTTGAAAATTTGAAAGGAAGAATTCTCAAGAGTATCATCACATGGTCTGAAATGGGGACACAAACTACCCAGTCGGAAAAGGTATAATGCTGAGCAAATTCCTTCTCTAATTCCATTTGCTTGTTTTTCGGGTACCCGGGCCTGTTAGTAATCGCAAAGACAAAAAAAACCAATGAAAGTAAACGTAACAGCTGTCACTTAATGTCTAGGTTTTACAGTAAGGTCATTTGTAACTGGATTAGTCAGTGCTGCAGTAACGGACGTCACAATGCCCTGGGTTACCCAACCTGTAGATGTAGTAGGAGCCGCAGTTCTTTACTTGAATAGAGACTTGTTTGGCACAACAGCCTCTAAACGTACGAATGCAGACGTTTCTTGTGACTGTACCCTCCCCTACTGTGGGATGACTACCACTCAACCAGATAGGATAGGCTGTATCACAACGGAACTCCAGTGGACATGTGGTCACCATTTTTGTGCCTGCAGCTCCTTGGAAGCGATACCAGCCAGGGTATCGTCACATTTGCCGTAACCTTGTGTTTCGTAGTCATATCGTCTTTTTGCATCGGTCAGATTTTGGTAATTTTGCCAGTGACATCCATCAACTTAAGAAAATACAAAAATGTGTAAATAAATATGTGATAAACGGAGAAAGACATTTGAACAAGCACGAAAAAAGTAAATCAATGGAATACGTAATTAAGAATTGATTCATGCTTTAGCGTGCATCATAGAGTTGCTCGATGCGCAGTCGAGAGAAGTTCTAGCGTCTTTAATGCTCTCCGATGTTTTCGTTTAACGTGTGAAATACATAAAATAACTAAATTTCCATTGGTGTAAATCGCGTGAAATAGGATGAGGTGTACTAATAGAACATTGTCGTATTCTTGGTATTGGACTGGAACTGCAATCATGGACAAATTCTGTTGGAAAATTTGCCAAAACATGAACTTATAACCGTTATATCTACAAAATGAGTATCAGCCTCATTCCCCTTTCAATGTTGGAAAATGGTATAATGCAAACTTGTGTTGGACTAAAGTGTTATGTCAACATTACACAGGGGTAGGGAGGGGCAAAATTCGAAAAGAATGACGATTTCTAACGCTTGTGACCATTGTTGTAGCTTGGAATGGAGGCTCGTGTGGGCGAATATCATTAAAAGGAGATTAAAGTCATTTGAATTTGAAAATACTCCCCGCATTAGCCGAAGTCACAAGCTACAATCATGGACAAAAGTTTTAGGACAAATTTGCACTTTTGGCGCTTTAGCTCACACGCCAGAGGCGAATACAACTTCACCTGCCTAACCTCGCCCCCCACCTCCCATACAATGTTGAAAACTAGTACCTGCAATTTCACCCGATTTTCAACATTGTGTTGAGTGGGGAGGGGGGACAGCAACGAGTTTTTAAAGGATATAGCAGCGTTTTTTTTTTTTTTTTTTTTGGTCAAACGTCAGTTCTAAAACACAAATAATTCGTTATATTACATAAGTGTCCCAAGGACTTTTGTCCACGATTGTAGTTCCAGTCCAACACCGAGAATACGAAAATGAGGTGTGTCTTACCCATAATGGAGGATGAAGCGGATAGCGAATCCTTACGGACAGGTTGTAACTAACTTTAAGCAACGTAAGGATACTCATGTTATGAACCAAATTATATTGTACCTTCACAGGTTGCACCGTTCTTTACGAATTCATCTTTGCACCGGCAATAGTACGATCCATGAGTATTTCTGCACACAGACTTATCAACGGCAGTACATGGGTTGTTCTGTGCATCACACTCACGTCGGTTTTCTAACCCAACGGTTTTTGAAACCGACTCTGTGTGTTAAGCATTGTGAGTCATGCTCTGCTATTTTTTCTTCACTCGTACCCCGACCGTAGTGCAAGGGAGGAGTGGGTGGACAGGAGCACCCTCTGGGTTTTCGTTGTAGTAACACATGGAAAGTCATTTTTAGCATAATAATATCTCTTGGCTTGCTTAAAAGTATCTACAAGATAAGATGTTTTTTTGTTTCTCTTGTTACGACTCAAGATATCTTTTATACCTACCGTGTTCGCAGTTTTCGCCCTCAAAACCAGGACTGCACACACATCGATATTTCTTAGTTGTAAAACCGGACAGACAAGTTGCGTTGTTTTGGTACATCTCTTGGTTCTTTCCACTATGATTCTAAATGAAAGTAACAAGAAAACTAGTTAGCATATTCTTATTGATTTCCCGAGAATTTGGGAGCTGTATTTCGCGATTGCAGTGAAACAAATTTCACAAGTACGTTTAATTCCACGGCTTTCCCATTGTTTTAATCTCCCAGTTCCTTATCCGCGGACCCCGTTTCCCTAGAGTTAGTCTACAAATTAAAATTTGATGACTATACTTAATAGGTTTTGGTGAATTTACAAGCTGAAGATGACGGTGAATCGGAGGAAGAGTGCTAGTTAGTTGAAAACAAGACCACATAAAGACTGGATATTTTCAACGAAAAATAATCAACAATTATCAACGAACCAGTGACTAAATATCATTTAAAATTAGCCAAGGATTATTTCTTACATAATCTGGTGTTAAACTTCCCATAGTTTTTCGTGCTGTCAGTTTTTTCGCGAGTATTAATTTTCGTGATTTTTCCCGAATTTTAAGACTCGCAAAAAACGCTCGCGAAATTAACTACGGTAATAAATTTACGAAGTCAAGCAATTGCCTCATCAAGTGTTATTTGACCTTTGTCGACGTACTTTTGCGGAATTTAATGTTCTTTACCTAAGATCGCATCCTCAATTCGCGAAATAAAACCTCGCGAAATTAAGAACGCGCGAGGTTAAGTACGAATGACGTATCTTCGAATGACACGATACAGCTCTTCTTTGCTTTTTCAACTGAAATTCTGTTACCCGACAAAAGGCGGAAGAAAAAGGAGCTATTACTAAAGAAAACCCGAGCGTGATCTAAACCACTTGTGATAAACACGTAGGGGCCAAACCACCCCTCAAATGTTTCGTCAGTTCTTGGGTACTTCACATTATTTCGCATTACTTAAAAAGCATTGACTCTTTCTACACCAAACTTGGCAGATGGGCTGGAGACCTATTGCCAATTATATTTACGTGATAAATGTCAGTAAACGTCAAAGTTGTGACGTCACCGTGATGACGTCATGTTTTTGTCACTTTTGAAGTTTTTAATATGCATATTTTTTACAATGTGTTCGAAAGAGCACATCAAGGGGAGTTGAAACCTGAAAAACTCTGCAAAATATGGGGTCCCCCCTTGAGAAAAGTCCCCAAATTGGAGCCGTAATTTTGTTCCAGCAAATGCAGCTGTTGCACATGTGATGTGCCAGATGACTAAAGCAAATGTAAAGAAGAAAATCGGAAAAAAAAATTATCCCTTAGTGCCATTGCGCTAAAATTAGTTTTGTTACGTCATAACCTGTGACGTCACCCGTTTTTTCCTGTTACTACCATCCTAAAAAGCCGAAAATCAAATTTCTAAAACCATACGATTTTTGACAACATCAAGCTTTCTATTTTTCTAGATTATTAGCCTTCCTATAATAAAGCTAAATAAATCAACCAGACACTGACTTAAGAAGGACAGTATAGTTAAGCAGATTCCGGGGGGGGGGGGACAACAAAAAAATATTTAATTTACCATATCTCAAAAAATAATCATCATGGCAAAAAACAGTTTTCGGCATTTTACTCCTCAAGTCAAGGCCTTTCCAATGACACAATCTTTACATCAGATTTTACAGAAAATTATAGCACGTTTTGGTGGCGTCATCAATTATGACGTCATAATCTGACATTCTGTCACAACTTCCAAACTAAAATAAACTGGAGAACAAAGAAACCTCATCTGCCAAACTTGGTTCAGAAATATATAAACCAAGCAAATATAGCCTTCATGAAACATTAGGGGGGTGGTTTGGCCCCTACGTGAAAATATTGGGATATTTTGCGCACATCGCCAAATTCCTACCGAAATTTACATGAAACCTATAGCGACAACGACTCTTTAGCCTTAAGAGTATTTTGTTGCATCACAATATCCTATATCGATCGCAATATTCTGAAATTGATTGGCAGCTGCCTCGAGAGAAGGCTGACGGTGTTT
This sequence comes from Orbicella faveolata, assembly GCF_042242905.1. Taxonomy (NCBI): domain Eukaryota; kingdom Metazoa; phylum Cnidaria; class Anthozoa; order Scleractinia; family Merulinidae; genus Orbicella; species Orbicella faveolata. The sequence continues at coordinate 8,757,998 of NW_028301563.1, read as the reverse complement.
AGACTGGAACGATGCTACTCGTAGTTACTCATAGTTGCTTACTTCGGCGCCGCGATAGTAGTAAAGCTGGTCGTCCTTCAGATCCCTGTCATGCTCCAAGTGAGTGGAGTTATTCAGCTCACATTCATGTGTTCCATCAGGATCTTTGTTCCTAATATTAAGACTGACACAGTTTGCATCTAGGTAGCAACGGTATTCACACTCGTCCAAGTCACTGACAATCATTGTTTTTATCCAGTGGTTCACTAAACGTTTCTCAGCATAGAAATAGTAGGCTGGAAAGAACAGCTCACGCCCTTCATCTGAAAAAATATACACATGTTTATCTTAAGAGCTTACAATAAATAGACGAAAATTTAAAACAGGCTTTTAAAGTCTGAAACAAAAATCAATAGGCAAACATTTCAAAAAGAACAGACTTACTGAGGAATGAGTGATGAGGGACTATTTACATAGTATCTTTTATAAACATGCAGTATATCTTTATTTCGATTTACTCTGATCTCCACGCACAAGATTAATTTTTCGCCAGACCTTTGTCTAAACAAATCGATGAAACTATAATTTCTAAATGGTTCGTTATTGTTGAGATACCAAATGTGAAATAACTCTCTGAAAGGGGAGTTAAAAGTGTAGTCGTAATTTTCTCTCCCGCTTGCTAAGTCCTGTAAGGATCCGAGATAACTGCATGATGTATTTCAGAGTTTACCTTTCAGTGTCATCGCTTTTTATGAAGAATTTATGACAAAATCTGATAGTAAATCGAGAAATTTCAGTTTCTAGTGGACCAGAATAATTTTTAGGTCCTTTTCAGTCCCTTTTACATTTTCTTAAAGCCAAAGATAGTATTAAATAGTTGCCTTGAGTAACATTGGTAACATTTTATTTGTAAAAACTAGAGAAAATAAATTTCAAAGTTCAAAGAAATAGTGCTAACGCAGGTAAAATTTTATCATAAGTTTCATTTCACCAGTACTTTCAAGTGTTTTTTCGATATGAGCTGTTGTTAGAAATCATTTATTTTTCAGAAGAATTTTAAATTAGTCAAACAGAAATTTGCAACACGATGTAAATAATCTCAGTACAAAGTGTCTGTCCACATGTTACTCGTACCTCAGGTGAATTCCTGAGGTACGACGCTGATGGTTAAATCGTTTATTTAATGTTTGAATGAAATTGCAAACTACAAATATTTTGAAGACTGGACACCTCGAAGCGTAATTTAGTGAAAATTAGCGAAGAACGTAAAAAGGTCTAAAACTTAAAATCGATTTTTAAAGTGCGAGTGACGGCCGGTTTGTTTTTTAATCTTTCCCTTGCCCATATCAAACGTAAATTCTCCTCTGTAAGCATCGCATATTTCTCAGTTACTGTCTTGTGAGAATTTGGTGGTATATCAATATGATATCCACGTTGCTTTTGCCACCTGTCTATTCGGACAGCCTATTAATATTCTAACAATAGAGAGTGCTGATCAAGCTTTTTAAATTTAGTTTCAAAAACTAGTAGTTGTGGAACCCGAAATTTCGCTCTACTGCAGAAGAAGGAGCCGTCCCCTTGAAATATTAGCTTTTGTGGACTGATACGTCAGATCAAGTCTTATGGAAAATTTCCTTGCTACAGGACCGAAATTACATTGCCTTAAATTTGAAAATGATTAATTAATACGAGACACGACTTCTACGTTGGATTTACATCATCATCGGTTTTAATCTTTGGCAAGTTTTTACAAAATAATTCCCATTTAATTCCATAACAATTTTACTATTACGTCTAGACCCCGGCAAACTTCTCTTTAGAATTTGCGGTTAAACAACTTCTGCTAAGAGTATTGTTATTTCAAATTAGCGGTGGGTAATGATGAGAATCACGGCAATTTTAGTCATTACACTGTAAGTGAAAAATAGGATAAAATTCTGTATTCTTATCGAGTTTTTTTTTTTTTTTTTTACGCATTTTTCTGATACGTTCACGAGTGTTTCTGTAACTTGGTCCTGAACCACAGAAACAAACTGGAACATTATCACTATCTGGGCCAAGTCTTCTTTATTATTTAATTTTTGAAGAACAGCAGCTTTTAAATCAGTTTATTCTGTGATTTAGTTATACTTTTTGTATTTTAAATTGATTTTATCTCTTATCTATGATATTTTTATTCGTTATATTATCTCATAATTATGCCATAGTTTTAACATCCGTATTGTACATAATTTTTAGAGTGCCACTGGTTTCTTAGTATTTTTATACTATTTTAGTGCCACCCTCTTTAAATAAAGTCTTTACTTACTTACTTACTTACTTACTTATTAAAACTTTCGTGAAATCACCAAAAAATGCTTTACGTAATATATCTAGTTTCAAGTTTCCTTGGGCGCTTATCACTCCTTAATTAAATTAAGCACTTTAAGACTCTTTCGGTTTCGCACTTTAACACTCCTTAACTTACGCACTTTCAGACTCCTTCAATTGCGTTCTTTAACACTCCTTAAATTCCGCACTTTAAGACTCCTTAAATAGCACACTTCAAGACTCCTTAAATTTCGCACTGTAAGACTCCTTAAATAGCACACTTCGAGACTCCTAAACTTGCGCACTTCGAGACTCCTGAAATTGCGCATTTTAAAACTCCTCGAATTGCGCACTTTAGGATTCTTTAAATTGAGCGTTTCAGGCTCCTTAAATTGTGCACTTTAAGACTCCTGACATTGCGCACTTTAAGAATCCTCAAATTTCGCACTTTTAGACTCCTGAAATTGCGCATTTTAAGACGCCTTAAATTGTGCACTTTAGGACTCCTTAACTTGCGCTCTTTAAGACTCCTTAAATAGTGCATTTTAAGACTCCTTGAATTGCGCACTTTCAGAGTGTTTAAATAGCGCACTTTAAGACTTCTTAAGTTACGCAGTTTAAGATTACTTAAACAGCGCACTTTAAGACTCCTTAAACAGCACGATTTAAGACTCCTTAAATTGTGCAGTTTAAGGCTTCTTATGTTACGCACATTAAGACTCCTGAAATCGCGCAATTTAAGACACCTAAAATTACCCAATTTAAGACTCCTTAATTTGCGCAATTAAACACTTCTTAAATTACGCACTTTAAGACTCCTAAAATTGCGCACTTTAACACAACTTAAATACCGCACTTAAAGACTCTTTGAATAGCGCACTTTAAGACTTCTTAAATTGTGCACTTTAAAGCCCCTTAAATTACGCACATTAAGGCTTTTGAAATTTCGCAATTTAAGGCGTCTTAATTTGTGCAATTAAACAATCCTTAAAATACGCACTTTAAGACTCTTAAAATTGTGCACTTTAACAATCCTTAAATTGCGCATTTAAGACTCCTTAAATTGTGCACAATAAGACTCCTTAAATCGCACACCATAACACTCCTTAAATTGCGCGCTTTAACACTCCTTGAATTGCGCGCTTTAACACTCCTTAAATTTCCTCTTGTTATAATACATATTCAAGCAGCTGACTATTACCCACTGCATGATCTTGAATTCACGTTGATTTATACTATGTTTTAAATTCCTTTTCCTCGGGAAAAAATGCAAGAAAATGAAGAAAAATCAAAATATGAATTCTCTTTACTCGTGCCATCACAATGTCAACAGCACTTTCTCGGGTTTTGTGTTTGTATCGCATTATACAAGGAAGGCTTGTACATGAACGAACACCAAACCGAACAAATAAATATCAGATCAGAGTTCTTTTGTCTGCTCAAAATTTGCCTGGCTTGTGGGTGGTTTTTGAGAAACAGCAGCAACTTCCTCTGAGATCTTTGTGAGTTGCGATCGACAGGCCAAAATAATGCAGAGTTGATTATTCTACTCGCGCTAGGAAACGGACTGTTTTAATGAAAAGCATGAGCCGTATATACATGTATCACAAAGTAAAATCAGGTTAAAACACAAGATAAGAAAATTGAAGTAATTTGAATTTGGTAAACATGGCTGATGCACGTATCTTATACATGATATGGTATTCAGATGACGCACGTATCTCATACAGGATATTGTTTATTAGACTTAAAAAGATCGAGTGACTGTCCAAGGATTTACAGTAAGCACTTCCAGTTAACTGTTAGACACATTTTCCAATGAAGAGGAAAATGCTCAGCATTAACCTTTAATCAAGTAAACATGGTTTCTTCAAACTGTTGTCATTTGCGTTTTTATGTATTAGAGGTAAAGCTAGTTTAAGATTTGTCTCACTTCCTCGTTTTACATGCTGACAATGCGGCACTTTTTGGAATTATTTGACTGGTTATGAAGACAAACGCGTGTAGGATTCTATCACATCGCTTCCAAATCTACGGCTAATCAGAGATCATCAGCGAATGTCTTGGTTCCCGATTCAACCGGTGGACTACAGACTAATTCTCCATCACAAAGAGAAGTAGATAGGCTTGCTTACATATCACTTAATTTTCAAAAGACTATTGTGACAATATCAGTTTATGCTACGCTTGATTTTTTTTATTCTCGTCATACGTCCGCGCTTGCCAGGATTAATGCGGTACAGAGAGATACGGTACTGACTCAGCGTAAGACAGAATGGAAACAATGTGATGCCTATTCGAACATATTAGTCTAAGTATAATTTTCGGCATTCGTTCATTCAGAAGAGATGGTATTACGGTGGCAGACAAGTTGGACGTACTGAAGAAACATCGCGTAAAAGTTGCGACTCTTCTTATTTATTAAAATTCAATTTTGAGAAGATATTTAAAACAGTCGCACATACACAGAAGTTTGCAATACCATGTAAATAATCTCGATACATTTTTTTTTTACCATTTGTTACTTGAACTTCTGGTGCATTCCCTCTTTATAACACATTGGACACTGATGTTGGGACACCCAAGTTGTAATTTAGTGGCAATTAGTAAAGAACGTAAATTGGAATCGACTTTTGAAAGTGCGAGGGACGGCATGTTTTTTTAATCTATCCGTCCCCGAGATCAAGCGTAAATTCTCATTAGTAATCATGATACATTTCTTAGTAATTGTCCTTGTGAGGATTTGGTGTTACATCAATATAATATCCATGTTGTCCTTGCCGCCTGTCTATGCAGACAGCGTATTAATATTCTGATGAGAAAAGAGGTGCCTATTGGCTTTTCAAGTTTTGTTTTAAATTAATAGGTTTGGAGCTCGCGTTTTTCCCAGGTTATAGAAAAAGAAGAAACTGTTCCCTCGAATTATTAGCTTCTGTTTGGTCGGCTAATAAGGCTTATTATGTTTTAGGAAGAAGTTTCGTGCAACAAGACTGGAAATAGATTGCCAAGGAAATTGCTAATTATACGAGACACGACATCTACGTTAAATCTGCATCATGAACGTATTTTTTAGGTACAGTTGTATGTATGGCAAATTCAAACAGGGGTGGGTCTTCATCTTTGGCAGGTTTGGCATTTAATTCGATGATATTTTTACCCTTGCGTGAAGACGTCTTGCGTCAACCTCCGCTGAGAGAGTTATTATTTCAAAATTAGCGGCAGGTAAACATCACGATCACAGCCATTTTCGTTATTTCACAGTAAATAAAAATATAATAAAATTTGATGTTCCTATTTAGTTTCTTTTTATATACTTTTTTTCTGGTACTCTCACGAGCTTTTTTTCGAATTATTTGTTTCTATCGGATTATGGAAGTAAACCTTCTACAAGTACGAGCAGAAAAACCGAACAAGTAAATAATAGAACAGATTTCTGTTGCTTGCGCAAACTGGCCTGTATTGCGGGTGGTTTTAAACGAACAGTAGCAAATTAACTTCCTCTAACATGCAATTTCAATTTCAGGATAAGAAAAGGTAGGGAAGATTATGCTTCTCTTGCTAAGAGACCGACTATTTTAATTCAGGGCATGGATTATATACATATGATACAAAGTAAAATTATGTTGACATTAAAAGATATGAAAATTAAAGTAATTTGATAATTTGATAACTGAATTAATCCAATTTCGACATTGTTTTCAAGACTTAAAAGGATCGAGTGATTGTTCAAGGATTTACGGTAAGCACCTCAAGTTAACTGTTAGACACTTTTTCCAATGAAGAGGAAAATACTCAGCATCAACCTTTTATCAAGTAAACTCGGCTTTTTTTTTTTTTTTTTTTCTACTGCCGTCGGTTTCGTTTCATATTTTACAGGTAAAGCTGCTGAATTAAGAGCCGCTTCACTTCTTCGTTCTAGATTTTGACAATGCATCATTTTTTTAGAATGAATTGGTTATGAGCACAAATGCGTGTAGCATTTTATCACATCACTTCCAAATCTACGGCTAATCGGAGATCATCAGCGACCGTCTTGGCTCTGATTCAAACGAAAGACTTAAAACTATAACCCTTGATCTCGAAGAGAAGCAGATGGCCTGCTAAGATATCATTTAAATTACAAAATTGGTCAGAATATCGTGACATTAACAGTCTGTGCTAAGCTTGATTTTCTTTATTCCCGTCACATGTCCGCACTTGACAAGATTAATACAGCACGGCGGAGAGATATGGGGCTGACTTTGCGAAAGACCGAATAGAAAGGGTTTGATGTGAATTCGAACAAATTAGGTATAATTTCTGCCTATTGATTCGTTTCCCAAATTATCAAGAATCCTTCAACAGCCATCTTATGCTAAACTGAAGAAAACTTAATTAAGATACTATCTATATAAATTACAACTCGGGTAAATGGTACATTTTCAAACTCACCCTGCGCCCGAGTTGGACAGAGGATTACTGAAATCCGTGGCACGAAAACGAAAAGCAGAGAAACACTCATTCTTAAATTGCGACGGATGTCTTTATCTAATCACTCTCAGATGCAAGTCAATATAATATCGAATAATCACCGGTGATGTCTAGTCGAATTATGCTGAAACAAAAGCTAACAACGACTAATGAAAGATGGCATGATATGACTCACAGTTAAAACAACGCTTTGATGTCAGACATAAGCCAATCATGTCACTTTTTCGCGTGACGGATGACTCAGCAGACCACAGCACGTATATGCTTTAATTCTGTTCTAATTGCACATTTGTAATGAGGAAAGAGGATACTGTTATTTAATTAATTTGTTTACCGAGGTTGGCTGAATACGTCTAAAGGATAGCGATAGTTGTGTAAATGTGAAGTTTTTCTTTATTCGAAATAAAAGACATAGGTAAGCTAATTCACTGTCTTCAAGCGATATTAAAAGGGATTTTCTGCAGTTAAACCTTGGATCCCAGATGAAAATAAACTTCAAAAATTCCGGTTTTTCTTATCGCAAATAACTACGCGCAAGATGACTTCGCTTCAGATTCTTGCTATTTCTTCTCATCGCATCAAGCTTCTTGATTGGTATAATCTCATTAGTTTAAATGTTATTTTTGTGAACGGGGTGGCTTATCAAGTTGATATCGTTAATGATTTCCCTTTTTCATCCCGCGTGTTTTCCCTGAAATTGTTTCATTCTAAATGAGAAATTCTCGTTGTTTAATACCCAGATCAGACATGTCTAAGAATATTGGGAGTGAAAGGTGCTCCGAAATCAGTAAGATTTACGATGCAATATCATCTAGTCAGAGTTTACACTTTTTCATAATGTCTTAAAACTTTGCGTTTTTGCAATTTCGCTTTTTGACATCAAGTTTCTGTTGATAGCTCCCAGACAGCAATTTTTCCTCTAAAATAAACCAAGATTATCCCTTTTTGCATGTAGCATGATGACCATGACCCCATGTTGCCCAAAAATCTCTTTAAGTCTCCAATAGGTGAAGAAGGAGGGAGATAAAGATTGTCAAATGGACTTAGTTTAGCTAAACCACATGTTGTCAGTGTAGAAGAAATTGTGATCATTATGCGACCAATGTTTATATTCACAGTTTGACTTCGTCGCTCTTAAAATAGTTTATATTTCTATTGAAGAAGAATTCGCGGAAGGGTTGTGAGAGAAACAGAGCACAGGGTTAGGGACAGATTGAGGTGGAGAGAAGATGTTGTGGCCCTATATGCCACGTGGTGAAGCGGACAGTTATTAGTTATAAAGTTTACCCGGCAGGTTGATGTCGTTGCCCGGAGTGTGGCCGTCACCATGTCAAGGGTGCGAGTTGGAGCGTTCAATGTATGTGTGAACCAGTACAGGCAGTCAGCCATTCACCAGTTGCCTGGCACGAAGATGGACCACATCGCTGTAAAGGTGCTACCACTATAAACCCTTCACCAGACACCCCCCATGGAACGAAGAGGATTAAGTTAATTTAGTTTTTACCTGCAATCATGGACAAAATTCTTGAGACAAATTTGCGCTCTTGGCACTTTTGTACACACGCCAAACAACAGTCACGAGTGAAAACAACTTCACCTGCTTAGCCTCTTCCCTTACCCTACCTAGAACAACAACAATTTTAGCGCTGTCTAAAGTTTTGTTAGTTGCGAAGAAAAAGACTATCTGATATCGTGTCGTTTAAGTAGGACAGTTTTGACTGGCGCTCGTACTGTGGGCTCAGTCTCCGTATGCAAAATTAACAACAGGGAACGAGAACGCTACTAATCAGAAGTTTTAAAATGAGCAAAACAATAGCTATACACGTGCATTACAATTCTTTGTACATTTCTTTGCCACCCTCTACAAAACGAGAAATTGAAATGACCAAGTTCTGCGTACCCTGAGGGACGGAATCGACGACGGCTAATTTATCGTATTTCAATTTGGAATTGAAAGCTGTCATTGCATATTTAGCATGAGCAGGTTTTAGAGCCATTGGCGAACTAAGCAGATCTAGCCAATCGGGAATTTCGCTGGTACTCTTTAAGCTCAGTTTTGACCAGGCATCGTCCTCGGCGTTGCCGTTGCCGTCGTTGGTTAAGCTATTTAGGGAGTTTTAGCAATGACGACGGCGACGCTGAGGACGATGCTCGTCGAAAATGTATTTATATTTTATCTTCGAATGTTGCAACTGTGTAAATCTGTTCAGTACGCCTCTCGGTCTAAAAACTTGGTCAGGCCAAACATGCACCGACAGCTTTCAATTCCTAAAGAAGGCACGAAAAATTGGCCAATGCGGTTCGTGTTCTCCAAAATACGTCGAACTTGGTCATTTCACGTCGCTGTTTTGCAGAGAACGGCAAAGAAATGTGCATAGATTTATATCATGGTCGTCAGACACTAGACGAGTTTTTGTCGGCCGATATAAAAATCTTTATTGTGTGAAGATTTTACGGTGAATTCAGACAAGTCTGCGACAAGATCGGGGTTTGTCGGGCGATATCTGATAGTGCTAGATCTCAAAATGTCTTGTCGGGCTAGTGTGCGGTGGACGAAGACAATTTGATGGGGCTCGCGCGCCCCTCAACTAATTGGGAAATGTCTTGACAGTCACGTGAGTGGATTGGCCGCCATCTTAATTTTTGGATGACTCGGCACCAAGCCTCAACGCGGTTAGTCGCGACAAAAACTCGGCTAGTGTGCGGCAAGCTGATGGCCCGACAAATTTTAACTCTATTTGACCGCGACAAAAAAATCTGCAGTTCAGCGACAGAAAATCGGCTAGTGTGCGGCAGCCTTAACGCACGTGCACAGGATGATTGTTTTCATCATTAAACCTTTTGTTTTGGTGACGCCCTCGTTGCCGTCGCCGTCGTGGTTCGCTAAAGCTCCCTATAATAATTGATATTTTGTTTAGGGACGTTCCCGTTGCAGTTGCCCTCGTGGTGTTTTAAACTCCTTAATAGATAGCCAACGAAGCTATAATCACCTCATATCCAACGAGCGCGATTGAAGTAATTGTTTTATTAAAAATAGCCCCCACAATTATATAGAAAACTAAAGTAAAATGAAAATAAAAGCGACCCAAACAATTACGCGGCCGCTTGGCATATTTGTAGAGCAGGTTGTAACGGCTCTTGTTGTCTAATCATTCTGCAGTGAAACGAAAACAAAATGATTTCTAGCGTAGTACAAGTGAAAAACACCAGTCGTATAGGAGGGGGCATCTCGTTTATTGATCAGACATGAACAGCCCTAGCGTAGTTTATTGTTACAAACATAAGCGGCCCTAGGATACTTATTAATACAACAAATGTACTAAACAAAAAAAAAACTACCAAAAACAAAATTTCCAGAGTGAAGTGATTAAATACGGAGACGCCGTCGAGTGACAACTCCTAACGGACAAACTTCTTAAATATCAGCTTTTTATCATAATTACATAGCCTGCACACCAACGAATCTACATCGTGGTCCACAAATAACAACGCAAACAATTATGATGGATAACCCTATGAAAACTCTTGAATTGCAGTAAACACTGATCGAGATTTTAATAATTGCGTATATATACATTCAAACCGACCTACAATTTGACCGGTCCGGCTGGGCAGATCTGGCTATAGTAAGGTCACTAAACGCTATATAATTTCCGCCAGCCATTTTTCCCCACTAAGCCGACCAGTCAGTCACACCGCTCTGTAGGTCAGAATTTAGTGTACTTATGTGCCCGCTATTCATCTGCATGGACTTAACAGTGTTGTAATATAGATACCTGTATCATTCATATCAGTTTAAATAAGCACGACGGCGACGCCAAGGACAACGTCGATTAAAGAAAAAATGATTTTGAATTCTACCTACGAATTTCGCGGTACTCTAAAGTTATTTACTTTGTTTATCACTGTCAAAACTGTCAGGAAACTTAATCAGGGACACAGCGATAATTTCATGTTACAAAAATACAATACAATAACTTTATTCATGTAGCGAATATATACAAAGTTATATATATCGCTTTACAGTCATCAAAACAAAACTAAACACGTTCCCCAGACAAGGCAGAATTAAGTCATTTCACGTTGTTGTTTTTCAGAGGACGGCAAAGAAATGTACCAAGAATTATAACGCACGTGCACAGCCATTGTTCTGCTCATAAAACCTTTTGTTTATCGACGTACCCAGTGCCGTTGCCGTCGTGGTTTTCTTAAACTCCCTATTTAACTGAGTAAGACCGTTGATTGAAATATTAGTTGATCTATGCCCCTTCAAAATCTGTTTTCAGTCCGTTTTCCGGAGATGATCCGCGTTAAATGATGTGTCTTTTCACTGAAAACGTATAAAAAGCTTCCCGTCCACGCTACTATTTTCGTAGTACATTCCTCGTCCACACAAATTCACGCTAAAACGCTCCAAGAGGTTAATATGTGAAGAGCATTGTAAACACACAACCATAATCGGCGCCTACGATGTTATGTGAATAGCGTTAGCATTTTCGAAAGGATCTTTTTTCGGTGTCCACACTAATGCGATTAATACTGGCCAGTTTTTTAATTCATGTTGCAACATCACGCGACGGACGCGTTACACATCGAGCGCGCGCGCTAAGTGAGACATTAGCAAGTAGGGTTTGGTGCCGGTTGCTTTAACTTCACCTGCAGTTTACTCTCTTAATGGTCGGTAACCCCCTCTTTTTTTTTCATAGATCGCTTTAATAGCTGACTTTCGCCCAAGGTGAACAAAACACAGAAAAAAACCCGTAAGTGAGAAGTGGCAAATATTTCGCCTTTTTTCCTCTCGAGCGACCGAAGTTTTGTTCGAAGGAACGACATCAGCTGTGTTGAATTGAGTACGTACGTTTACCTGATCTAAATTAAAGTTCACTAATGTAGCTTATTTTGTCGCTGATAGTCACACGCTAAAATTGTTTAAAATAACATAAGCTTCTTAAACTCAGGGTCTTCAATGCGCCTTTATATTTCGAAAGATGCATGATGACCCACACCATTCTTTTCCTTACTGCATGGCAAGTTTTCGTTAAAAACAAAAACAAACAAAAACAAAACAAAACAAAAACAAACAAACAAACAAACAAACAAAAAGCTCGACGTAAGAACGAGCGCGAACGTCGTTAAATATTTTCACTCTGTAAAAGCGTGTATCCGATGACAACTGACGACCAGTATTCTTAATGGTCATAGCGTGGAATGCGATATTGGGCGAAAATCCCTCATCAGCTAGAATGGGGAATTTACTTCCGTTAATGAAGTTAAAAAATTAGGACAAGAAAGCAAAATTTAAAAACTACTTTATACAACGCTAAGAATAAATTTGAATTTAAAATTTTAAAAATTCCAAAATTTAAAATGTGTTCAAAACACTTTTCTCCAGCAAGTTTACGGGCGCGATTTTTTTTTCCTCTTTTCGTCATCTTCTCCTTCCTTCGATCTGATCCTTCTCATTTCATCGAGAAAAGTCAAACTTTAAACTCTTTCTTAATTTTTCCTGTTCTACAATTAGACATACCAAGGCTGGAGGCTAAATTGAAAACCTAACGGTTCATGTAGCCTCCAGTCTCATTACAAAAATAATAATAAAAAAAAATTTAAAAAATTAATGAAACAGTTACCTTATTTGAACAACCTTTCTTGAGTTTAAAGATACTGTAACTATATAGCCATATTCGTGGTGAGAAAAAAACAAAAAGATGTTTTTAGGTTGTTGTCAATATGAACAAATCGAGTTCCCTGGCATGGTTTATTTTTTTAACCCTTTTAGTCAAGCAAAACACGTCAGAGAAAACGGCCAGACACACTTTCTCGCTTCCTTTATGCGAAGCCTGACTTCGTACCCAATCACTTCGACTTTTGCGCACAAAAGAAAAGCTTTTGCTTCTCTGTCAGTGATTATTTGATATCAGTAAAATAGTTTTTCATCATCTAACCCGAAATTATGGAGAAAACTGGCCAATATCTAAATACCAAGCAATCTGCTATACTGCTACTGCTACTACTACTACCCTTTCTGCAACTTCATCTGCTGCTCTACTGCTACAGCTGCTGCTCCTGCTCCTGCTCCTGCTCCTGCTACTGCTACTACCACTGCTTCTTCTTCTACTGCTGCTATTGCTACTGCCACTGCCACTGCCACTGCCACTGCCACTGCCACTGCCACTGCCACTGCCACTGCCACTGCCACTGCCACTGCCACTGCCACTGCCACTGCCACTGCCACTGCT